>NC_133024.1:70290364-70441562 GCF_048771995.1 Taeniopygia guttata | reverse complement strand
CCAAGAAAAATAAATAAGGCTAACATAATAATTTGGTGCATCTGCCCACTCACTGGCACTTTGCTAATTCCAATCACATTCAACGAGATGGAGATGTCAAAATTATATTTCCTAACGGCTTCATGAAGACTGCTCAACAGACAGTAGGTGGAAAACCAAACTATTCTCTCCTTGGCTTCCTGACCTTAACACCACCCATGTAACCTGAGATATGCCAGTAGCTTGGAAGTGTTAGTGGAGCAAAGTGGCAGTAAACTTGGGCATGGGAAGATTTAAGGCCATGGGACAGAAGAGTGTAGCATGCTGTGCCAGTTCTGCTGCTCAGGGCTTATGTAGGCTGGTGTAGAAAGCAGCATGTTAAGGTTTTAGCAAGTACCAACTTTGCTCCTTTGAAGACTAATGCAAAATGGCATGACTAGGCACATGTTCTGAACACGCCTGGGCTTGAGAAAAATGGTCTTTGGAACATTCCATTTAGAAGTACTTACCAGTTATTTTAATACTCTTGGACCTCCTGAGATGTGTATTTATACCTTACTTGTCATCAGCAATAGACTAAGAGACAAAAGCCAATGGAGATCTACAAGCGGATTCAGAGAATTAAAAGCTCAGTTTGATGTGTTGAGAGCTAATCACAGCTGTGATAAAATTACAGGGCCTTTTAGTTCTGGGGGTGAACAAAACAAATCTATGGCAATGACATCTGAACTATATTGTTGTTGTTGTTGTTATCCATATATTAGTGACAAAGGCCCATAGCTCTGCATTACTTAATCAAAAGTAGGGTATGACCGCGGCTATATTCCCCAGCATCTGCAGTGATCAGACACACTGGGAAGTCCAAACAAGATCAAAAGAAGAAAGAGAAGTTTGCAAGAAGAAAAGAAAATATAGATAATTAAATTCTCAGAAGTGTAAGTCAAGGGAAGAAAATATGACTTAAAAACAAAATACAAGTTTAATTTTTGTGTAATAGCATAAGAGTTTTAGGCCCAGCTCTTGCAGACTCCACAAGTTAGGGACAGTGATTCTCCTCTGTCTTCTGCAATTCACATGGAAAGTACAGAAGGTGCTGTAAGCCCAGAAACATCAAAAACCATAACCAACCAATAACATGGTGAGAGGACTTGTGCTCCATAAGGAAATGAAAAGTAGGGTTTGTACTGGCAGCAGAAGAGGCCCAAGTGGAGCAAATATGCACTCAGCAGCTTATGTATTCTTTCTTCAAAGCCAATTAGGGGTAGAGGCAGATTTGACTTGCGTTGGGAGCTGCACAGTTGATCCCTGTATGTTTTTAGTTTCTTTCTATGGAGCGTGCTCCTCTGCTGCCGCACAGGCAGAGCTGAAATCTGCTACTGGCCACAGAGGGGTGGATTTATTGCAGGGGAGAAGCAGGATGGTATAAAAAGGTCGTGTAAGAAGTAAGGAGAAATAACTCTCACCAACTCTGAGCCACAGGGACATGGAATATGAAGGAGATGCAAATTCCCCCTTGGAGAAAATAAAGGAATGGTATGCTTTTAAAATACAGAGAGTGCTAGCCAGAGCTTTTAGTGTGGAATATAAACAGAGGCATAGTTCACATTTGTTAAGTATTAGATCTGTTTAATACATCACTTGTTCACCAGAACAACCAGCAAGTACATTTATTTGGTAATGGACTATGATCTGTTGCTACTACATTCCTAATGGTTCATGAAGTATAATGACTTAAAAAGATAGCTTTAGTTAATAACTATATTGCTGTTCTGTAGAGTTTTAACTAATGGTTTGCATACTGTGTTATAACTAGTGGTTGTATTGAAATGATGTTAAAAATAAAACTATAATTTGGGTCTTTCAAAGTGTAGATGGCCTGAAGCAAATACTACTAATATTGTTAAAATGCTGATTCTTAAAGAAGCAATCTAAAGGAATAAAGAAGTAAATAGTAGTAAAGTAGATGCTACTAAAGCACAATTCAGCAAAACTAGATAGAATTATATAGTTCAATAGTAAAAACACCTGTTAAGAAGATGATTTTCCTGTTGCAAATGCATTTTAAACCCAAACTACAACATGTGGTACAACAAAGAAAGGCACATGGTGTGATTCTTGGGGTGTCCTGTGCAGGGCCAGGAATTGGACTTCAATGATCCTTGTGGGTTCCTTCCAATTCACATATTTTATAGTTTTATATACATTATTTGTAACATATGTATCATTCATAATGAGGTTTTCCCGTTCGTTTTGCTTTCAAATTGTATGCTGACTAGATGCATTAGTTCCCTGAGGAGCAGTTAGATGCAGCTTCACTGTTTGTGGCAGTCAAGCTACTTGAATGGTTTCTGCATGACAGCAGAAAATTCCAAAGACCTGGTCAGTCCAGAATTCAGAACTAGAAAATTACTTTTTTAAAATTACAGTGGGAGAATTACATTTTCAATTCAGAAAAACACTAATTAGTGCTTGATCAGATGAACAATTCAACTGGCAGAGCAAGGGTAAGGTACATAGTAACAGCGATTATAAAAGGTACACACTAACAGCAATTATCACAGGCAGACTGTGGCCAGTAACCCCTGAACCCAAATTAGTAGGTCCTGGAATAGTTTGTCTGAGTCCTTATTTGCAAAGTTACCACTGGAAAAAGACAGATACACCATGTATTGAAAGGCAAAGAAATTCCTATTTAAGAATATAGCTTCATGGTTTCTTTAATCTGTCCTAAATTTTCACTGAATTCACTGGATCAGGTACTTGATGTCTTGAATAGTGACTGAAGGAAAACCTGATGAGATTAGCAGTTTGCTTCAGCTGCACAAGTATGTAACTTGGTGCCAGTCAGAGGACTGATGTGGGGCATTTAGTGACAGTTGTGGTTTAATCCAACTTAAAATGATCAGGACTTCAAAGCATACAATGCTACTTGCACTAGAGTAGATACTAAATTTACTCTTTTGGGGTTTTTTTTGTTTGTTTGTTTGGGGTTTTTTTGGCAATTTCACTTTCTAGGTTGCCCTCTGGATTTAGCCAGTCATTTATGTCATTTTACATCATTATAGGCTTTCTTACTGTGGCATCATCTTGGTAGATGATGTCTTAAGATCACAACCCATGAGTAAAGCCCCTCGTTGCCACAAAGGATCCTGAGATTTTGTGGGTTTGTGTGAAATCTTCATGTATTAAGATGTATTTATACTTCATAGCACCAGAAAAAACAAACAAACAAAAAAAAACCAAACCCAACCCTGTAGATTGACACAGCTTTTTAAAACATGAACAAATTGAGACTCTCATTTTCTTTGTGAGTATGTCAAAAGTAGCAGCTGGAATGCAAGGTCTCAGGACCTGGGCCAGGGCATGTTCCCAGTACGGTCAGAGTCCATACAGGCCAGAGGCCACTTAAGTCTGAGTGTATACTCCCAATTTTGGAGGGCAAGGAAGCTTGACAAGCTTGAAGCAAGGAACACGGTCAGATTCCTGGGCTGCCTTGGCACCACTTAATTTACAAATTAGATGCACTGGCTCCTTGACACAGTGCCTTCTCTTCACTGCCCTAAAAATTTGGGCTGAAACATCAGAATAGTGCTGGGCACCAGTATGCCCAGGTCCCCAACACGGACAAGCTGGATAGCAGAGCTAGGTCTATTACCACACAATCTACCTATTGCTCAGGTACATATTAATGCATCTGGGGACAATGAGAAAAAATCTAAAAACCATAGGTTCAATTATATATGAGGAGTCACAGGCAGAAAAGGAGAGGATATAAATGTATATATTTTTCTTATGCTGAGTTTATGGTTTGTGGCAAGTAATGCAGCTGAAAACTTTTCCCACCCTACATCTGTTATTCTGCAAGCTACTTGTACTCCAGAAAATTCAGGTATAGAGATTCTCATGTCCAAAGGTCTCAAGTCTCAAGTTTCTGTGTGAAAGTGGTTCATGCATGGAATGTGAGCAGCCTAATGCAGGAAGTGATAATGTCTTAATAATTCTTTATGTTATCTTTGTTTCTCTTGTTGGGAGCCAGAGTAGAAAGACCTTTCACTCATGTCCTGTGCACTTATCTCTCCAGAAAGAACTTTGAGGATGAAAGGTGAGCAGCAGAAGACCCGGACATTGCATAATGCGCACAATCCCTGACGATTAACAGGGTGTTCTGACTGTATTGTAAATTGTCTTTGCAGCTTTCTTTATGCTATTGGCATAAGGCAGTAAGGGTTACAATTGGCCTCATAAAATGTTTTCTCTCTCAAAAATACTGTAGGCATGTTCAGAGATCCCTTCTCTATTCTGTTTTTAATTTAGGCATAGGAAACTTTTTCCAGAGTATAATGATTTGCCGTGGGCAAATCAAATGACACTTGTCAAGGTTTCCAAAATACCAAGAGAATGTAGTAAAGACGGCAGGGATAATCATCTTTTTATAAGACATTAGGGATTTTTAAAATTTAGTTTCAGAGGCTATGGGATACAGGAAGCTTTAACAACTTTAGCAACTTCCTTTTATATATTAATTTTTAGTTCTTTAATTGAGCCTTTCACTTTTAAGAGCACACTTCTCAGCTCATTGGAAGAAATTGTGACATTTTGGACGGCGACTGAATTGGAAATGAAGCGCCTATCCAGGCGCTTGCTGGAGTTTTCCTGCTGCGCACTAAGGCGGAGCGAGACGAGGGGCGGCTCCCGGTCTGCCCGAGCGCTGAGGCCCAGCCCCTCACGGCGGCGCCCCCAGCCCCGCCGCGGCTCGCCCCGCCCCGCCCGGCCGCGGTGCATGCAGGGAGCGCCGCCGTGTCCCGGGCAACGCCGGCCGGCCCCGAGCGCCGAGCGGGCTGCGGGCGGGCGGAGGGCGCGTCCCGCCGCGTCCTGAGCCGCCCCCGCTGCGGGCTCATCGCCGGGTCCCCGCTGGAGGAACCCGCGCCGGGAGCGGTTCGGCCGCGGGGCACCGCGCACGGCGGGGAAGCGACGGGGAGCGTCCTCCTCATCTCCTCATAATCTCCTCCTCATCCTGCCACTGCCGAGGAACCGTACGCTTCGTCCTGGCTGAGGCTCGCTTGCTGCAGGGCATGTACTTGACGTTATCGATGAAAGCAAACGTTGCCTTCTTGAGGTTTTTATGAAAACAGGTAGCCAGGCAAAGTGAGACACCTTAGTGTCTGCCCTCTGTGAGGGAAAGGCCACCAGGTGAACACACCCTATTAGACAGGGAAATATTGGTGGAGAAAGACTTTGGAACCTGGGCTTCTTTAATGCTAGCTTTTAAGATCCGTTTTAATTGAAATGGCTTTATAACTGTAGCTATGTTGATCTTAGAATGCAGGAAGGAGGGAAGGGAAGGAAAGGTTTGAAGCAAGATGAAATACCTTTCATTAGACTTACTACTATGGTTTGGCCTGTAAAGACTAACTTTTGAATATGGGTTGTCTCAAACATGAGTTATCTGACAGTGGAAAGATACCATTCTAGAAGTAGTAATGCAATTACTTGTTACTATCATTTAGTTTTAATGATAAATGCCTTTAAAACAATTTCCATAACTGGTATAAGTATAAAAAAATATAAATCCGTGACATGGTGTCATTTAATATTGTTTATAGGTGAGTCCTTGTTTTTATGACTAATCAAACTACTACTTTCCATATTTTGCATTTTTAAATATTTGTATAAAACCACCAAGCTAACATTTGGCATGTTAAATATTTCACAGAAAAATGATGCAAAATGTGCATCTGGCTCCTGAGAATAATGAAGATGATCTCTATTCTGGATACAATGATTATAATCCCATGTTTGACACTGAGGTAAAGTATTTGCTGTTTCCCAGCTTTCCCATACATAGAATTTTAACTTAGAAGTATAAGATAAAAATTTATGGGTACAATAACATACAAGTTTACAACTGCTTTGAAGTGAAATTTACCTTATTTAGCAAGAAACATCTGAAGTTTCTCAGGGATCTTCTTGAATAGTTAATTCTTCGGTAACTTTTTATTCCAACTAAACACTTGTGCACATTTCAACGGATCTAAAATGCTGTAATGGTTAGCATTTTTTACGTATAAAATCATAATTATTTGTAGGCACATTCAATGTGGCGTGTCCCAGGCTGTGTGCAAGTTTTCTGACAAAAGAGATTCCTGATTTCCTACTGTGCTGCTGCTGGAGGAGCTCACAGTAGAATGGAATCCTGCAGGCCTCTGTGCAACTGGGTAAAACATCTGGGATGTCTTAAAGTAGCTCTGCAGACCATTTGTGGATAACTGCTGGTATGGTGGAGTTGGGACAACAGTGATGAGATTTGGTCCAAACACACTAGCAAGGCTTGGCATCTTGTGTGAAAACCCAGTACCCAATTCATGGGAGTTGCTGCAAGACCTGAGAGACATGACATGTTTCAAAGCCTCACATTGTCAATGTCAAAATTCAAAAAGAGTGTAAGTATTAGATAATAGCATTTGGATGGAAAAAGAAATTAATGTTATATTTTATGACTTCAGCTCTTTTTCCGCTGTGTTTTTGGAAAATAATGAGGTTTTACATTTCCTAATCTAAAATACAAAAAAAGATGGACAAATAACATAATTGTAATTTATTGTCAGTAAACCCTGTTGTTCAGTTATCTTCAAGTATTTTGTGAAGAACTTTTGATATTTACCCATCTGCTTTCAGTAGTCTGAAGGTTGTGGAATTGTGAGTTTGGGTGTTGTGGTTTTAAAAGTGTTAATGTTTTTATCTTTTCTAGGATTTAGAAAATGATGTAGCTTTTCAACAGGCAGCAAGAACAAGTCATGGAAGAAGATCCTCTGTAAGTACCTTTTAAAACACTTAGCATTAATGTAGATCTTACTATGTAGAAATATTAATAATTGTCACATACAGGTTTTAATTGGCGTGGTTTTTTTGTTTGGCTCTTTTTTTTTTTCTTTTCACCTAGGTGACTGCCAAAATTCATGGTACATCAAGTCCACGACCTCTAGCTACTGGATTTGGGGCAGGTTTTTGTTCTGTTGTATCCTTAATGAAAACGTCATTTACAAAATATAAATGTGCCATTTAATTCCATGCACAAAGTGAGCCCTTCTAAATTAAGAATTTCATTCCACTGAACTGCATCTTTTCATTGGTTTTAATTCACAACTTTGCACTTGGTCAAGGCATGGTTACTGGTTGTTTTTCTTTTCTCCTGAACCATGCTGCAAATCTTCTGTACTGCATAAGGCATTAGAGTCCAAGGTACTTATTAGGTTCACTTGCAGGGGGAACTGAATAGGTTGTTATTTGGGCTTGGAAAAGTTTTCTGGAAGTTAAGGTGAAATCAAGTCTTGAAGAATACAGGCTCTGAAACATCTCCAGTTGAATCAGAAAAAGTTGGTTGTGTTCTTTGGTATACTTAGATGTATTGATAAAATAAATCTGCATGAAAATGTAACTTAAGATATTAATACAGTGACAGATTTTATCAGCTCTACACAGAATTTTACTGAAGTAATTTGTGTAAATTACTTGTTCTATTTCAAGCTAGCAATTTCAATAATTTAACAATGGAAAGTATGCTGCCTCAGGTAATTTTCTGTGTACTTCTTTTTAAAAGAGCTGGCGGAAGAATCCAAACACATTAAAAATTTTGTTGTGAATTTGTGTTAACTGAAGTATTCAACATCTTTAAGTCTGCCAGGAATTGGCAGTATATTGCATATGAGTAATATAAATGGGAACTGTGCTATGAACTTATGTGAGAGTTAGCTCAACTTTTAAAATTTAGTGTTGAGAAGACTGCCTAGGCTTCTTATGCTTTGTGAATGACAATTTCAAACAATTACTTATTTTTGTAGTCAAAGGCACCTTTAACTTCATCTATGGGAAGACCTATGACAGGAACTATACAGGTAAAAGTTCCAATATTTACATTTTATATTCATTTGGAACAATGAATTTTTCTGATAAGTGTTATATACAAGTATTTAGAAGTTCATTGAATTAATGCAAATTACTACACTTTTAATTTTTCCTTTTTTGAACATAGTACTGTCAGAAAGCATGAGTGTAGTGATGTGTGTTTAATTTGAACACAGATGTGGAAGCAATAACAATGTAGTACTTTCTAACACTAACATGAAATGGACAATTTGTCATTAAAATAATATCTATAGAATATATAAAAATTATATATAAAATATATAATTATGTCTGTATTGTCTACAACATAATTTTTAGTAAGATTATTCTAATACATCTTCTTCTTTATTTGAGGATGGGGTTTCTCGACCAATGACAGCAGTGCAAGCTGCAGGTTACACTAAAGCAGCTGTGAGAGGTATGGTTTGTAGAAATCACCAGCTGCCACAGGGAGATGTTATTTTACAGTTTTCAGTAATCTGTTAATTTTTCAGGGTCTTCATTTGATCCTCTTGGCCAAGCAAGAGGTCCTGCTTCACCTCTGGAAAAGAAAACTTCAGACAGGTTTGTTCAGTTCTGCATTACATTCTTTCAAAGCATCAACAGCAACAGAAAACCATCTGTGTGTAGAGTTGAAAAACATCCAGACAGTTAAAAAAATCTTGAGGGGCCAAACTCTGGACTTGGTGGAATAATGCCAATAATGCCACAAACATTTGTTCATTTGGTTGGTTGACTTTCAGGAACATCTGATTTCAGTGATTTCTGGTTCTGACTCGCTCAGCAGCCTGGGTTTAGGTGTTGCCACACAAATGCTGTGATACTTACACATAATTGTGCAGGACCACGAAAGTGTGTGTGACATGCAAGGAACACCATGATTCTTGCAGCTCTTTGGGAAGAATTTGGGGGCAGTTGCCTGCTCTTTCTTCCTGTTCACTCTGAGATTGGCACTTGAGCTGAAATTTGCAGGCTGGTGCCAATGTTCAGGAATTTGCTCAGAAAAGCGTTGAGCTTGCCAGTACCAAAGTTCTGTACCCCAAATGTAGCTATACAGGAATAGGGAATCCTCTGAAATGTGTGGTTATTTAGCAGTGGAAAAAGTCTAGAAGAACCACACCTTTTTGTTATAATCTGCATTTGCAAGCAGCGCTTTAGAATTATGTATGCAAATAAAGTTTCAGTTAATTGTTTTTAATGTGATATTTCATTTCATTAGTGTTTGATGTGAAAGCTCATCTGTTGTTCTCTAGTTACTTCTCCTGAACAAATTTGATTTGTGAAATCTGCCTGTCTATACTGTTCTTGTGAGAGAATTTGTTTTCTTATGTCTCTGTTCTCAAATTAAGGTGTGAATGTGATATCTTTGGACTATCTTCTCTAGGCATAGTTTCACACAATACTTTCTTTGATGAGAAAACCAGTTACCTGTGACATGTGATATGTCATTGTGTTGTTTTATTTGGAATATATTGTATAAAAGCTTAGTGTTTGCAGTTGCATTACTTTAACTTTAGTGTTAATCCTTTTGTTTATTTTTATTTTAGTTTAGAAGAGAAGATGAGGCAGTTGGAAAAAAAAGTGAATGAACTGGTTGAAGAAAGCTGTGTTGCCAATAGCTGTGGAGACTTGAAATTGGTAGTTTTTCTGAATTTCACTTCATTTCTGCTGTAATTTGTATAGATAGCTGTTTCAAAATGACTTGCAGTCAAATGTTTAAAATTATTAAAATAATTCTAGTTCTAAGTTCATTATGAGTCCTCTAGTCTAGTGATACCTTGCTTTGCTGGAAAAAAAAGGGGTAGGAGCTGTATTTCTGGCATATTTGTTAAGATTTCAGTGTTACAAAAATTCCCTTCTGTGTGTGTCCGTGGATCTCATCAGATAGGTCTGATGGATTCGTTGTACTGGCACAGTTCTGGCCTAGGCTAGCTAGCATTTGATGGTTCCTATGTATGTCGAAAGTTACCATGGATAAGGAGCTGTTTCCAATGGACAGTTTGAATGAATTTGTTCTGTTATAGAGAATACCTAGAGCATTGTTGTGCTGCTGAGTAGTGGCTAATTAACCAATCTATTTTTGTAGTTTTTCCTGAGCCACTTGCATGTATGGTCGAGAATGCTCTTGATGTCAAAGGGTTGTTTCTGTGTGAAATCAGATGACTCCAAGAGTCCTATAGGATGTTTGTTTTGGACAAGTCCAGCAGAATATCTATTTTCCTGCAAAAGTCAAAGTTGTGAACTCATTATCTGTGAAACAGCCAAGTTGGATTTGCCTCCTATCATAAGGACTAGGAATCAAACTGTCTTGAAGTACTTCTTCCACCACTGGCTTCCAAATAGCCACCTTGAGTAGTAACCATTAGTTTTTTAATCATTGTATCCTTGTGGAGGCACACAGGACTGCTAATGGCACTTGCTTCACCCAAAGTGTTACTTATGCAAAGGATACTGACACCAATCTGCAGAGAATTATAATCGGGTACATTATTACACAGCTAAGCAGACTTAAATAATTGTTTGCTTAGCTCTAATTGAAGCCTCTTGGTGAGTTATAGTGCTTTTTTCAGGCATTTGGTGCAGTCTGTAAACCAAAGAAAATTGTCATGAGTGTATTCCCTTCATACTTGTTTTGAATGTATTTTCATCATCTTGTGTCAGTAGATGCAAGGCACTTTAATTAAATTCTAGTATTTTGTTTAAGGCTCTGGAGAAAGCAAAAGAAGCTGGAAGACAAGAAAGAGAATTGTTGAGGCAACGTGAACAAATTGCTCCTCCAGAAAGTATCAACTTAGACCTCACTTACACAGTAAGTCCTTAGAAATCTTCAGTGACTGAAATGTTGCTAAAAAACCTCCTGAGCAGAAATGTCAGTGGTTCCTGAAGAGCATGTGTGTCTGTGTTGTAATGCTCCTGGCAGTGTAAGAGGGGATCCATTCATGTCATCGAGTTCATTTTCATGCAATCTCAACTGCCAAAGAAACCATGTAGTCTATGTTAAGTGGAGAAGAATTTCCATGAATATATATTCCAGATATTTATTCACATGTAAAACCTGCATATCAACATACAGCAGATGCAGACCCTGTATTTCAGAAAGAAATAGCCTAGAGCGTGTAACATGCCAAAAGGAGACAACAGAACAGGAAAGATAAGAATGCTGCCTTTAAATTGAACCATGAAGTGGCTGAGAATGTGTTACATTAAATAGGGTATGATAATATTTCTGAATCTTAAAGCAGGTATCTAGATTTACACTCTGGTTTTCAAATAGTAAACTTTTTTTTTTGTTAAAGCATACAGAAAAATGCTTGCGAGATACTTAAATTCATACTCCAAATAGTGCTGTAGAGACAATTATTAACAATTAATACATTGAATTAGGCAGACCTGGAAATTTATTTTACCATGAAGGTCAGAGTAAAGCTGTGGAAAAATGCAGAACGATTTTACCTGACAACAACAGAACTTCTGTTGTGAAACAGCAGTTTGGAAAAATTCTCCCCTTCTAAACTGAGTGACCACAGGCATTAGGATGATTTTCCACATGTTTGGAATCACAAATTGCACACGGTCTCTGAGAATTATCTTGTATGAATATTTTTTTAGTAACTTTGCATTATAGCACTATGTTTGTTTAGGTCTAAGGCCCATGTAGCATAACTTTGAATCTAGTAATTTGTGTACAAAAATAAAAGAATTACCTAGAATAAATAGCTTTTAAACTTGTTTCCTCTATATCAATTTGCAAGAACAAAGAACATTAAAGATGGGAAGCTTACAAGTGGTAAAGACAATAGTTCCAAGTTAAAATTAACTTGAAATTATCTACTATTAATTTAATTATTACTTTTGAGAGGCCAATATATTTCTTGTACCTGTAATTCCAATTCTTTATAGGTTCTCCTCAATCTGGCCAGTCAGTATGTTGCTAATGAAATGTATGCTGAAGCACTGACTACTTACCAAGTTATAGTGAAGAATAAGATGTTCAGCAATGGAGGTAGGTTGTATCCCAAAGTGGATTAAAACTGTTAGTCAGGTATTCAAAGTGAGGAGTGCATCTGCATGGTGCTGATACTTAGAGAACACAGCCCACATGTCTGGCTCTCAGAGTGGGTGACAGATATTCATAATCTCTGACTTGGAGAGACAAACCACATTAAATTATACTGACTCACGAAATCTTTTCTTTCCACAGAATAAACTAAACATAAAGACAAATACATAATTTTCTTATGCCACACATGCTATATGGTCTTCTCTAGTACTAATTTTTTCTCTTTTGACTTGGCCTTTCTCGCCTGAAGGTTCTTTTAGTGTTTTGTGTATCTCTGAGACTCCTACACTGTTTTTTTTTATTCAGAGATGCTTATTTGCATCTGTCTTCCTGGAGAGCACTATAAATAATGTCCATTTCATCCCTCAATTCAAAATCAAAATCAGAATACATCTTACATGATAGTTCTATTCTAGGTTTCATCACTACTTCATCTTCTCTCTCATCTCAAGTTAAACTCACAGAAGGCAGTTCTGTGCAGTGCTGCTTTAAAGGGGCATTGCTATTCTGTAATGAAGATAAATTTTTTAGGAAGTTGTTCTACTCTGTCACTTTGAAACACTTGTAACTCATTGACTCCTTTTGATAGGTATACTGAAGGTAAATATGGGAAATATATATTTAAAACAACGGAACTATTCCAAAGCTATCAAATTCTACCGTATGGCTCTAGACCAGATTACTAGTTCCCACAAACAGATGAGGTGAGTTTCTTCTAGGAGGCATGGTTATGAAATACAAGTTTTGGATACAGTAACATTTCATAGCTAAAAATATAACCTAAACCTGCTTCCTTACTTAGGATAAAAATAATGGAAAATATTGGAGTTGCATTTATTAAAACTGGCCAATACATTGATGCCATTTCTTCATTTGAAGAAATAATGAGCATATCCCCAAACCTGAAGGCAGGCTTCAACCTGATCCTATGTTACTTTGCTATTGGAAATGGTGAACAAATGAAGAAAGCCTTCAAAAACCTCATTGAAGTTCCCTTGGAAGTGGATTATGAAGACAAATACATTTCATTAAATGTAAGTTTGAAAAAAATGAACTGTGTCTTTATATAGTAAATCAGGAGAAAGAGGGAGAGATAATGAATGCTTGGACTGTACTGAATATGGAAATTTATGTGTATTTGAGTATCTGAAATAACTTTCTTACCAGCATGCATTTAGTGTGGCAGTACTGCTCAGATATGTAAAATAATGAGAGAACATTTAAATCTCTTTATCCTCAAAAGAGATGATGTACATAAAACCCACACCACAAGATTGTCTTTGTAATGAATTTGTTGAAATTCATTTGGGCTTACTTACACAGCTCACTTACTGTTTTACCATCTTCATTTATATAAAATTTTAATAAAATATAAGGTCAAGTAAAGGGAACTAAACAATGAGTGGGTTAATACAAGTTTCCTCGAGTGCTAATAAAACTTGTAATATTGTAGTTTTATTTTGCAGAAGAAAACTATAGTGACATTTACAGATGCTTAGTTTAGTTTATTAGACTGTGTTAGAAACTGGACTTCCTTTGACTTTCCATGATGCTAAAGAGAGGAAAAAATAGTTAATAGGTTTAGGGTCACTCTTAGAAAAATCCTCTGTAGAAAAATCAAGGCTTGTGTCTTCTAGCAGTCTTTTTTTTAGTGATGCAAATCTTTCAGTCCTAAATATCAAATATATAACTGATCTTCAAACTGTTTGCAGCTTAAGAGTAGCCATTGTTTCCTATTGTCATAGCATAAGGAAATAAAATTTAACATATGAAGAATACAGATATATTTATTGATATATATGTATATATTTTAATACATTTTATATAATTTCTTATATTAGAAATTATATAAGAGTAAGGATCATTAAGCCTTTCATTAACTGAGGACTATGTAAGATCATTCATTGGAAAAAAGCCTTGAGACTGCAGAAGTTATTTCTAAGGGTAAGCAAGCTAAGCTTTAAATAGACATTCCAAGTTCTCTATTTTTTTATTAGTACGTCAGAGAAAAGATCACAGTTTCCTTCTAGTATTTATTTTTTATAAATCTATGATCTGTCCCCAATAAACAAGGGAGGGCTGGCTACCTAACATACCGTGCATAAATTCTTTCAGAGCTAACAGAAATGTGTGATAGAAACCATAAAATGATTATGCAAGTTAATTTAATGAGGAGGTAGCACAAGTCCTCATCTGCTGAATACCACAGCAGTTCAGCAAATGCTTATTTTTAAGCATGAGATTATTCTCACTGTGATCTGCAGCCATCCTGGTCTGATACACATGACAGGAACTACATCTGTTAACAACCTTAATGTGAGCTGTGACAACACACATGAACAGAAAAACAGTATTGAAGTAGTTGTAATGCCAAATATCAGAGTACATGGTTAGAAAACTACTTTGAACTGGAGCTAACTTTTTCAAATGTGGAAAGAAAGCAACATTATAGACTTTATTTTACATCAATTTGTGTTTGCAGTCACATTGTCTATAAAATAAATAAAATGTTTGTATGCTGGTATAATTTGCAGTTGTTTTGTCCCCCTACAGGATGATCTACATACGAATCTACTGATTGAAGCCATTAAAAATGACAGTTTAAGTCAAATAGAACGTGACAGGTAATGGTGGACTCTGTTCTTTCTTGACTGTGGTGCCTTGAATTTTAGCTCCAGGAAGGATTATCAGTCTTGGCACCTGTCCACAGCTCTTGTTAGTGAAGTGTTCTCCCAATTCTTAGGAAAGAACTTGCTCAGAAGAATCACTTAGATCACTTAGTTCAGTGTACTGCCCTAGAGTATCTACCCCAAATGTTACAGGGAACACTGCTTAAAACTTGCAGTGCTTGAGATTTTTAAAAAATACAACTAGTGTGCAGTGAAAGGAAAACAGAAAAAACTAAGAGCTTAATCAAGATAGAGGGGAGTAGTGGTAACAGGGAACCACAACAGTGGTTGCATTGACTTCTGAGATTTGTATTAAGTGCAGGAAGAAGCCAGAACATACTCTGGTTAGTGGTTTTTTTTTGGTTTTTTGGGTTTTTTTTCTCTATGCATGTTTTTGAAATGGTGACATAGAATTGTATATAAGTATAGAATGGTTTGGTTTGGAAGGGACTTCTGAGATGATCTGGTTCTGCCCCCCTGCCATGGGTAGGGACACCTCCCACCAGACCAGATTGCTCAGAGCCCCATCCAACCTGGCCTTGAACACTTCCAGGAATGGGGCATCCACAGCTTCTCTGGGCAGCCTGTTCCAGTGCCTCACTGCCCTGACAGTGAAGAATTTCTTTCATATTTTTTGTTGTATTTTTGTTTTGGTTTTTTTTTGCCTTTAGGAAGTCCTTGGCAGAGGAATACATCATGACAGCTGCTAAACTCATTGCACCAGCAATTGAGACATCTTTTGCAGTAGGCTATGACTGGTAAGAGTCAAGTGGGGCTTCTTTTTATCTAAACCATGTCAACTCTTGTGTTGGTAATGAAACCAGTTCAGAGATGGAAGCAGCCTGGGAAACAGTTCTCTGTGCAGCCAGGCTATTTTCAGTTTGCCTCCTAACATAACAAAGCATTGGAGTGTGTTCTGTCTTAAAAAGTAATTTATCATCGAAAGTCATCTCTTAATTATACATTTTGCGGTGCTCTGAATTCACACTAAAAGTTCAAGTGAATTTGAAAATTCCATTTCAAAATTGAAATTATAAGTCTCAGCAGACAAATGCTATATGGAAGGCAGTGATTGCTAGTCTTTAAGGTTGAAGATGGCATAATGAAGACTTGGGGTGCTTAAGAATTTTTAATCACTCCATAGAGTCATTACATAAAATACTGGAATCTAAATTTTAAGAAAGGTTTCTTTGAATTTCATTTATGAACTTAAAGTTTATATTTATAAACTTAATCTGCAATTTCCTAAAACACTTACACAAGTGTACACAGTGATAGATTGCTGACACAGTTCATCATTTGGACTTTATTTTTCAGTGTATAGCTTAGCTTTTACTTTCTGTGGTATCTTTCACAGCAGAATACTCTTCTTTTTAAAACAAATCAATTAGACACACTTCCTATCATGACAGTATAAAAGTTAATAGTGTAAGTTTCTTAAAATTTATTTTTAGTTTTTTATTATAAGGGCTTACTTTGATATGTTTTCTATTTTAATAGCACTGGAGAATAGTATGCATGCAAATGAATATTGTGTATTGCAGGCACAATATTATTAATATATATGTTAGTGTTTGGGCAATGAATAATGTTGGGAAAACAGGACTGCCCTTGACCTGGAGTTTATGGCCTGTTTGGATTATTCTCAAATTTTGCAGATCCTATAATTATAATTCACTAGGAAAGCTGTTTATACTAGCAGGAAACAATCTCTCACACAGATATGTATTGTCTGCTAGACTCCACAAGGTGGTGTTTGATGTTTTAATAATAATTATAATCTTAAGATTTCCCTACTTCTGCCTTCTGAATTATCAGGATTTAAATAATACATCTTGTGAAAAAACAGGTTGTTGTTTTCTAATTTTTTAGCCTGCGCAAGTCAGATTTTTTTGCTCTGTGTTTTGTCTTTTGTTCAGAAAAACTGGAAAAGGTTGTCAGATACTCCGTTTTCTTAGTGCTATCCACAGAATACTTGTCATAGAGTATCATAGAGTAACACACTCTCAAATGCGTTCTGGCTAATTGAACAGCTTTTGCTGAGATCTGTGGGATTGTTGTTTGTGTATCAGGACAGATTTGCTCTTCGTTATTTTAAGCTGAGTTATTCAAGCCCAATGAAGAAGTTTAACCGGCAGCTTGAGCTTAGCTTTTCTGATGATTAACTCTTTTATGGGTCCTCTGAGTATTAAATGTACTTTCAATCAAATTCATTTTATTTAGAGAAATAGAGCAGGTAGACATATTCTTCAGAGTTCATAACTCCTTGCTTAAAATGTGACATAATATTGGGACTATTTTGTCATATTTAATAAAGAACAGTTGGATAGTTAGATCTCGTTGCATTTTATGGTTAAAAGATGTTTCAACTGACAGTTGAAAATGCTTTTTTGATATTGCAAAGATATCTGTAATAAAAGAAGAAATTACTAATTTTTATTACAACTTTTTCTCTAACATAAAAAGCATTTGTCTAAAGACTGTCCATGTGCCAAACCAATTATAACAGCAGGCAGTTTGTTGAAGTAAACTTCTGTTGGCAAAATAGGCAATTAATAAAAGGAAAGAGGGTGGCTTTCCACCAGTTAAAAAAATAGTGGAAGGTGTTAAGGAAGCATCCCACAAGTTGTTAATTTATTGTGCCTGTTTTCCAAATGTTTGAGATAACAGGATATGCATACAATAAATAAAGGTCTTACTTAAATGATCAGGCAGCTGAAAGTAGATCACACCAAACTGTGGAAGATGGTGGCTGTGAGTGAATATCCGAACTATCTGCTGCCCTTCTGTTCTGCATTCTTTTTGCGGAAGACCCTAAGCCACAAATTACTGGGGAATGACCAGAAAGAGACTTATTATTTTGACTTGATTAGTAATATGATGTAGCTCAGGGACACAGTCTGTAGTCTCTGGCTTTATTCACTAATATTTTTTATAGGTTAAGTAATATATGCATCTGGAGGTGAAATTTGAAAAACCTCATTATAGAATGTAGCCAAAGAAAATGGCTTGAAAAATTATTTTAGTCAGTTTTTGACATCAAGTATTGCTCAGTGATAGAAAATAAAGTGATATTTAGGCGGCTGACTTAAACAAGAGTCAGCAGAGATACTGTAATTAAGGTAGGTTATAGGACCGAAATATTTTTCATATTTACAAGTATTTTTAATCAGAGTGCTCTTTGCCACTGTGAAGAAAGATGAGCTAAGAAAATTCAGTTTTGAAAGCAAATTAGCAGAAAAAAAAAAATGTAATTTGGAGGCATTTGCATAGATGCATTTTGTTTATCTTCATGGCTTGCTTTCTGTTGCAGGTGTGTTGATGCGGTCAAAGCTTCCCACTATGTAGAATTAGCCAATGATCTAGAAATAAATAAAGCCACTACTTACTTGAGACAACAGAATTTTAACCAGGTATAGTAACTTTTCACATTAGTACTTTTCAATGCTCTATTTGCAAATATACCTTTGTTAGCCATAGCATATTTTTTGGCTAGGGAAAGTGTGATTTATGCAAATAATAATTATTTTGATATTGATCAGTAAAATAACTTCATAAAAACACCGGCAAGAGACAAGTTTTATCTAAATGAAATTTCTGCCGTGGAAGCTAAAGTGAATACAGTGCATTTCAAAGTCAAAGCATCTAAGTGTAGTTTTCTTCACTGAGTGTCCCAGCTGTCATTGCAGTTAATGGAACTTGTGTCGGTACAGTCAATAAAACCTAGAAAGCCTGTTGCCAACCAGCCTGGGGGTGTTTTCATTAATATGAGCTGAATCTTTCTGTCAATTAGGTTGACTATAGTACAGGAATACATGCAGCTGCACCTGCTATGTATAGTTATTGTTTATGCTCTGGTATTCTTGCCGCTCCCCATGTACTACAGCATTACCTAAAATACTATAAATTGTCCTTATATTTTAGTTGGCTCTTTTGTCATTCCATTACATACAAGGCTTGGTTTGGAATATGAATAGTTAGAAAAAAGCTTCATCTGAACAAAAACAAAAATTCAGATATCTGACAGGATTTGACGTGTTTTCTTCTAACATGCACTGGCCGGAACATTTAGTGATAGGAATGCTTCATAATGAAGAAGGAATAGAGCAATCCCCAGCTGCATGAGTGGCAAGAATTACAGTAGATCATATATAACAAAACTAGAGCTGAAGCTGTGGATACCTGTCATCTTCTAAGGCCATTCATATTCCCACATCTTGGACGAATGCACACAGGGCCACATGCTTAACTTCAGCCTGCTTTTGCTTCTCATATTTAAGCTTTTCTGGTTTTCTGAGCAGCTCTTGCTTTTCCTGTCTGTCTTGTCCTCTTCTTCCCTGTAGATAGAGCAAGAGAGTTATCCTGTATTATTCTGCTTGTCTGACTGTTGAGATTTAACCCCAGCTGGCAACTAAGCCCCACACAGTCACTCACACACTGCTGGGATGGGGGATAGAATCAGAAGAGTTAAGGAGAGAAAACTCATGGGCTAAGATAAAGACAGTGTAATAGGTAAAGCAAAAGCTGTGCACACAAGGAAAACCAAGGAATTCATTCACCACTTCCCATGGGCAGGCAGGTGTGTTCAGCCATCCCCAGGAGAGCAGCGCTACACCTTTATAGCAATAAAAATAGATGCATAATGGTGACTTGGGGAGACAAGCAGCATTGCTCCAAACATCCCCTCTTCCTCCTTCTTCCCCCAGCTTTATATGCTGGGTATGACACCTTACAGTTTGGGACTTCCCTTTGATCAGCTGGGGCCAGCTCTCATGGCTGTGTCCTGTCCCAACGCCATGTGCACCCCGAGTCCACTCACTGGTGGAGTGGGGTGAGGGGCAGAAAAGGCCTTGGCTTTGTGGGAGCTCTGCTTAGCTAAACCTTTGTTATCAGCAGTTTCCAGCACAAACCCAAAACAGAGCTCCATACAAGTTTCTATAAAAAGAATTAACTATCCCAGCCAAAACCAGCACATTGAAACCTTTTCTGAGATCAGTAAGCAATTTGAGAGTTTGCAAAGTTTTGGGCAAATCTGGTAGCTTTACTGATGATAGCTTTTGAAGGGAGAATGATACAGGTAGGTAAACAGTCCTATGATCTCAATAATTTATTGTTTGAATGGTAATTTTTTGTGTTTTCCAGTTAGTGTTCAGTATAGATTAAAAAAAGTAAAATCAGTTCTCAGAGGTAAAATGAGGTGCAGAGATTGCTGGTGATTTTTTATGGAGCACTTCAATGAAGCGAGAGGGAAGTGTGTTGGAAGTTAGGCGTAAGGGGAGAAAAACCTTTTTACTTGGATTATGTGACAGAAGACCTTTAACCTGCACTGGAACCACTTAACAGTAGAGTGGGACTGCAGAATGGTGATTGCAGAGCATCTTTGTATTTGGTTTGTTCTAATAAAACTGAAGCTGACATTTACATTCATCCTGCCTGTCTGTTGTTCATATACTTCCTAACTCACCAACTGCTCAACACACCTTTGGCTGAATAACTGGAATGGAAACTTTTTGAAATACTCAGTTACAAGGCTGAAGTTTTATTGCATCTTAAAAAAAAAACAAAAACAAACGGAAATAGATTTCTCCTTTTAAAACAGTGGGCTTAAGTATGGGTTCATCATAATGAATATATTATTTTAAAACAGTCCTTGCATATAAAATATAAAATAAAATTCAAAGGAAAATTACCATGTTATGTTTAGTTGTGTGTGTAAAATATTTTGAATTTTTTTTATATCAAAGAAAAACTTTGAAAATTAATTTAAAAAGAAAATTCTACAGGTTAACGATGCATCTTCTTAACATCTCTGGCACACCCTGCTAGAGTCAGACAAACTGCTTTGAAGTTTAACTTCTATAAGCAAATAATTTAGATACACTCAGAGCAAGTCACAAAAAATACTTTGGATAGTCTGTTTTGATTGCTGAACCTACGTAGTTCTTTTTGTGGATTAAAAAGTTAGAAGTTCTTTAGTAATCTTTAAATGTAACTGATGATGCAGTGCTACTTTACAAGGACAAAAGGAATATTGCCTATGGATTTTCATCCTAGGGCTCATAATTGCTGAAATGGTTTGAGAGATCCACCACATAATTTACCAGTAAATGAATCGTGCATTTTTTGTTATACATGAAAGTGGCATTTCTGTCTGGCCTTTATCATCGAAGGTGCCATTTAGCAGTAAAAGCAAAGGTAAATAAATCAGATACAATCAGAAATGGCTTTTCAGAAAGTAACTTTGAACTGTAAAGCTCTAAATTCACCAAAAGTTTATTTTATGAAGAAGCAAATCTTTGCTTAAGAGTAGAGTACCTCAGATATAGTAGTGTTACATCTGGAAATATTTGGGATCACTCCCTTCTTAGAGAAAGTCACAAATATATATATATATATATATAAATGTTGTAAATTATCATAGTTACAATTCTTACACTTCTGAGACCACAAAATCTGGAACCTAACTTTTAAAATGCTTTTGTTGATTGAAATTAGTGTATTTTAAAATAATTTTCTATTAGAAGAATATTAGGATCATTAATAGTTCATAGTTCTTGGGTAGAATGGAGTTGACTAAATCTATGAACTATGTTTAGCTGTATATATTTTGTCATTTTGCACATCATTATTACAGTTGTGTTTTTTGTGTAGAGTAAGTGTGAAAACTATGTGTGACAGACGATTAAAACTTCTCTTTTTGTTTGTTTTGGCATTTGACATGTACTATCATGCTTTTGCTTTGATATGTAAACAGCAGCTTAAAGATTTCATGCAAATGAGGAAGGAAACTTTTGAATTGCTAATGTTGATGGTTAAATTGTGGTTGCCATATCTGTGTTGTAATTGATGATGGAACTGGGCTCACTGTGATATTCTAACAGTTTGTGTTGTTAATATAAATATTTAGCATAACGGAGACAGGTTTATTTAATAATTTAGTCTGCAGTTACAAATGTATTCCATAGTCAATGAAAAGCAAAAGCTGCCTTTTATATCAGAGGGATTTTTGTAGTTTATTTGTTATAAATATGCTCTTTTTTTGTGTTCAAACATCTTTATTTTGAAGCTTATGAAGTTTAGTTTTCATGTTAAAGTTTTTTAAAAAGTCTTCTGGCCTCAAGCTTCACATTTGAGTACTTTCTAAACTTAGACAATTGTCATTGTCTTACGACACAAAACAAAGGTACATTGAAGTCCAGTCCTACACTATGGTGTGTATTTTTTTATATAGTGTGGTTTTTTTCAGCTTTTTAATAAAGGTTTTATGTTAATTCATTTGTGTTCACTTAAAGAACTAGAAAAATAGGCATGAGCATTTTCATTAATTGACTAGATTAAAAGCAAATCATCTAACACTGCATTTTGTACGTACAGAATTGTCAGATATCTGTAGTTCACAGTAGCCTTATCTAATCTAAATTATGGCTAGATAATAAATGGCCAATATTATTGAAATTTTGTGATGAAAATTAATATTGTATAAATACAGGTACAATTTTGTACATGCTCAGAAGTGTGTGTTACAAGCTCTAGTAATTATCATGTATGTGACTATATGAGTTGATAATTTCAGCTGTTTGTTACTGTGATGTTTATCAATGCTTTTGAAAGGATTTTGGAATAAGATCGCTTCAGTGTGAAGTAAGTTGTTTTCAAATTATTTCTAGGCACTGGAGACTTTGAAAATGTTTGAAAAAAAGGATAGCAGAGTAAAGAGTGCAGCTGCAACAAACCTTTCATTCCTTTATTATTTGGTAAGTGTTTGCTTCAACAAAAGCAGGTAAGAACTGCAGTTTATGTAGCAATCTCTGTATTGTTGTACCAATTTTTATGGCTGCCTAAATAATCTCTGTAAGCAAGAAGAAACTGCACCTTACAATAGTTATTCTGGAACACCAGTTTGGAATTTGGATCTGGTCCTTCTATATACTATTGATGGAAGAAGAGTGAGATTGAGCCCCAGGCCACAGAAACATGCTTGCAGGTGGATTTATGCAGAAGCTCAGTGGCTGGAGTTAAAACACTGGCCCTGGGAAGCCTGGCTGAACTTCAGGTACACCTGAAATAGGTAGCTTAGGCAGATGTGTTTGTGTATGAAATTTGTAGGGTATGGATTAGATTTTTTTTTTTAAATAAATGCTACTTTATTGCAACACAGAAAGCTTCCAGACTGAATGGGACAGAGTGGCAACTTGAAAGAGATGATCTACCTTATGCAAAGACATAAGAAGTATTTTAGGACTGAGTAATGGGGTTGTTTTTCATCCTCAATCCACTGAAATTCCTGGAAGCAGCCACAGCTGCAAGATAATTAGCTGACTAATACAATGTTTGTTTTGTTCATGTAGGGGAATGAATTGGAACAAGCAACTAACTATGCAGATTTAGCAGTAAATTCTGATCGGTACAATCCAGCAGCTCTAACTAACAAAGGAAATACTATTTTTGCAAATGGAGACTGTGAAAAAGCAGCTGAATTTTATAAGGAAGCTCTCAGGAATGATTCCTTATGCACTGAAGCACTTTATAATCTTGGTAAGTCACAGGTGCTATTGTGATTTAGTGTTGACTGAAGGTAACACTAGTGTTTCTGAGAATCTGTCTTTGAAAGTTTTCTTATAGAAATGTATGTGAATTATTATTGCTTTACTGAGTAATTTATGTTATGGCAATGTATTAACTTATACTATCTGTCTGTTCTGAAAAAAAAAATCCCAGTGTTAACAACATCAATTAGTAATTACAGATTAATTAGTTACTTTGAAGATTAAGAAATTCATACTACCTACTGTAAGGATACCAGTTTCAGCATTATTAAACTATCAGTAATTCTCCTTTAAAAGCCTTGCCTTTCCCTCATTCATCTTGTTCAAAAGATGAGATTACATAAATTCTTGGTCTTTGACTGGGTTCACGTTCCTTGTGTTTATCAGTTTGGTAGGTCAGGCTGGCTGATAACAGTTCTGTGAGGATGCTCTCACAAACAGAGTGTCCTTTAAAGTCAAGGCAGGTATGCTGCCTCCAAGAACTTTGTTCCTATTTTGCTTTTCCTGGTTATCCTTTCAGATAATATACTGAAGTAATCTGTTTCTCATTATATTAATACTGTAACCTTTATTTTTTAGGTTTAGCTTACAAGAAGTTAAACAGGATAGATGAAGCTTTGGATTGTTTTCTGAAACTCCATGCAATCCTTCCAAATAGTGCCCAAGTCCTTTACCAGCTAGCAAGCATGTATCTTTTTCTGGGTTATTATAAGGAACAATGGTTTTAGTAAACTCATTTAATCCAAAATACGTGTTTAAATCATGTCAAGGTGATTTAGAAATTTACTATGGTGTCCATTATAGTAAGAATGATTTATTATCTGATGTTTGTGAGAAAAATGAATTTAACCCTTATTGAATATTTCTAGTGAAGCAAGTGAAGAACATTAAGATTGCTCACATTGCAGGGATTAGATTTACACTCAGTATTAAATTGTGTCATGGAATATTTAAAATTATGCTGGTTTTCTATGAAAATAATGTGGCAGATGTAAGCACAATTAAGTAAAGTAAGAATAAAAATATATAGCTAATAAATGTGAAGTTCTGTTCTGAAAGCTGTTTTCAGATTAGTTAGTATGTGTAAGAAAATAATTGTCTCCCCGCACTGCAAAAGCTCAACAGATTGAAAAGCTGAGGGAAGGGGCTGGCTTTGCACATCACCAGTGATACCCTAAACTGTGAACTTCTTTAACAATGCTTCTGAGGATGTCCAAACTCTAATAAATCATCCCAAAGGCAGAACAGATTCCAGCTGATGTACTACACTTTTAAGAATAGTATAGGTAATAAAAATATATTCTAGTCAGTAAAGTAAGTAACCTCCAAACGTACGAAAGGGCTCTGATCTCTGTTCCATGTATAGCCCCTTTACAGCAGCACAAATGGCCCAACAGCTCTGAGTGGCCATCTAGGGAAGAGCTTCTCTGCTCCACTGCTATGTAAAACTGCATTCCACCAATTCTCAGAAGCTTCTTCAATGTCAGGTAGGATGGAGCAGAAAAAACAGCTTGGGCAGTAGCTCCAGCTGACACTGCTGTAGAGCTCTGAGGCATTGTGCCATGCCGGAGGGAAGAGCAAATTGCAGGCTGAGTTACAGCTAAAACTGTTGTTCTCTAGACCAGAATAGTCTGGGCTGTGCTCCTTAGACATACAGCAGAAAACCTCCCTGCTGGCAAAAGGCTGTTCTTGGAAATAGCAGTTTTACCTAATCACTTTTAAAAAATGCTGCTAGTACAGAAACTAGCCAGGTTGTAAAGGCTGCAAATAAATGGGCTGGCTCTCACACTTCATTCTTATAAATGAGGGAGTCAAAATAAGATTAGTGTCAAAGAGAGAGAGAGGAAAACTGAGCCCAAAGTTCTGTTGAGTCCAGTGTGGTTCTAAGGTGAAAGAGCAGTCAAAGTCTCTGAATACTTTTCTTCTTCTAGCATAACAAAAATACTTTCCGATACAAATGAAATTATGAAAACAGTGCGGGAAAAAAAGTCATTGTATCTCCACACTACAGTGACTGGTGTCATGTTCAGCATATGGCTTGCATTAGGTAAAGTAGTAGGGATTCTGAATAAATCAAACTACCATTGGTATCAGTCCTTGACTGAGGAAAACTCAGATACCAGATCATGGAAGATCCCAATCAAGCCATAGAGTGGCTGCTGCAGTTGATCAGTGTAGTACCAACTGATCCACATGTACTTTCAAAGCTAGGGAATTTATATGATACTGAAGGCGATAAATCCCAGGCTTTTCATTATTACTGTGAGGTAATTTTGCTTTTTCAAAGTACTTTGTCCTAAGTAAAGAAAATTTTGCCATAGGTTTCTATATCAAATTAATAATTGATTAATTTAAACCTTATAAAATGTCATTCAAAAAGAGGATAAAAAAGAGATAGTGGGGAAGAGTTAACAAAATCTGATTTTTGTGGTCAGATCCTAAGGAAATACATAGGCTATGTTTCCACCTAGATATTGGCCTCAGACTTTCCATTTTCTTTTATGTAGTCATTATTTACACTGACCTGTAATAATGTTAATTTAAAATACATCCTGGGACAAAAAAAAATCGGGATATAGTATAAGTAATTTTAGAGGTGTGTGATGTGACTGAGTCTGTATAATATGGAGATACTTATAGATTGCATTTTATTTATGTTTGGAAGTTTTTATATATATTTTAACAGTATAGCTATACATTATGTATACATAGTTGGCTAAAGATAGGCAGCTTCTTTCATTTCAAACCAGCTGTACTACTGTCCATAGTTTGTAGAGGTTCTTCTGTATTAGAAATGAGAATAAGACAGGAAGTGTCTGGTGCAATCTGAGAGTTCTCTTTCTTTATCTGTGTGAAGTGAAGATCACCAAAGGCTGTGTTGCAGTCTGAATTAACAGTTGAGAGTGTTTGATGATAAGTTTGCTGCCTGTTTCAGAGGGAATTTCTAAAAAGCTGAAAATACTATTCATGTAGTTATGTACAGAAAGGAATGCTTTGGGGTGAGTTTTCCAGCAGACTCATGTGAACATGGAATTGTACACTTATTAGTTGGCATTGTTAAACGTTTTAGGTAAGATATTCATACATAGATGTGATTTAAGTAAATGTTTTTGCTCTTTCAGGCTATTTAAAATAGCATTTCAAATAAGGCTAGATGGAAAATATGACAGGCTCATCTTGGGTAACTTCTAAAAAGTATTCTGCAATAGAAAACCTAGCATGCTTTTTTTTTTTTTTCCCACCAGGATCACTTAGTGTAGCACACTACTTCCATTCATTTATATTACATGTTTTGGACATCTGGAGAATTAAACACTTGAGTAAGATATTCCAGAAGCAACATAAAGATGTTGTTTATCACTAAGTTGTGTGGTTTTTCACCTTTCCTATTTTGTCAGTCATACCGGTATTTCCCTTCCAACATTGAGGTCATTGAATGGCTTGGAGCATATTACATTGACACCCAGTTCTGTGAAAAAGCCATTGAGTACTTTGAAAGGGCAGCACTTATCCTGTAAGTACTTATTATTTTATGCCTACTCAGATTTCTGGTTAGACATCCATCAGAATACCTAGAGATAAATCAGCTGGATAACTTTAATACTATAAATAAACAGCAGAGTTAAGAATATTTGTGATATTTTAAATTTTCTCTACTTTCTGTTCATTTACAGCATGTCTTTGCTCTTACTGTGCATTTTCAGTGTTAAATAAGATCCTCCATTGGGCCTATGAGAGTGTTAGGTATTAGAACCTATTTTTCTCTATTATCTGCCACTAAACACAACTATGAAGTGGAGAACAGTTCTCCAAAGCCATCAAGACCTGTTTCTTTGTGGCTTCTTGTGAAATATTTCCTTTCTATTGTTTAATTACACAGTGAGGATTTGCTGGTTTAGATATGTGCATGTTTTAGCTGATCTTACTACATTTCCTCTTTTCACATGACTTCTACTTCCATCAAATAAGGCATATAAGTAAGCAAAAATGTGCAATGCTGTACTACAAATAATCAGTGAAAATAAATTGACAGGCTAAACTGATCCTGATAAGATATTTGAATTATACTGAGTTTAGTTCAACAACTTAATTGCTGAAATTGGTCTTTAGCAGAATATGATGCACTTAAGTAAGTATATAGGCCATATACTTTATTTTAGTTCAGAAAGGGACCTTACTAGAGAGTGGTTTATAAAAAAAAAATTCCGTCAAATTTAAATTTGTAACCCAGATTTCAAAGAGAATTCTAAAAATACATGCACACAGTCTTTTTATGTGGAAACAAATACATGTCTATAGGGTCATGAAGAATTTTGTGTTAATAGATGAACTAAAATTCACTCCCAATAAGTGTGAATTTCTTTATTTTGTGTTTTAGGAAAACTATGAAAAATTATGCAAAACTCTGTTATTGCTTCTCTTGTGATAATCTAAAATTTGACATTCTATTTGTTCTTGAATCTGAATGACATGTATGTATGAAACAGCATGTGAACAAAACATTCATACGGTATAATTCAAGGAAAAATAATTCTGCATAGATTGTAAGAAGTTCAGTAACAAAATCCTAAATCTGGCTTTGACATGCTTGGGTTAGAGTAGACCTTAATTACAGATGAGAAAACCTAAGGTTTAACTAAGGATTAAAAAATGAAAAAAAAATAGAGAAAAATAGACTTCACTCAAATGATGGTATATTTATAAAGAAATAGAGAAGTAGATTAGACAAAAATACACAGGAGAGCTGACAGAAATCGCAGTTCACATGTTTGCCAGCATTCTTTTCCCTACAAATACTGGCCATGTTAAAAAATCATTTTAGTCAAGCTATGAGATTTCATATGCTGGCATTCATGGCCTTCTTAGAAAATTTGGAAAGAAACAGCTGAGAATAAGAGGAATTATTTAATAATCTTGTTTTGGCAAAGATTTAAATACTTTTTGCTTCATGTTGCAGTCACTCCGTGTATGAAGTATGTGGATTGTAAAGTACTTATGAAGAACTGGCATATTAAATACTTCAGTATTACTTGTAATCTATCTGTAATTTTTAATAGTAGATAACAGCATAAATATTTTGCTGTTTATTTGGTATTAAAAATAGAGTAGATATGCTAATTGGTAAATATGAATATAAATAGAAATTGCTACTTACTTTAAATAAAGTTGCATTTTAAAATTATATCTTTATTTTAACTGTCGACAGCATTTTTAAATTTAATTGTTTAGTTCATTCAGTGTTTTAATCACAATAACTACTTTTTAAATTGCATTCTAAGATAACATGTTAGGCAGTGAATTGGGAAACGGTTTTCCACTATTGTATTTTTCCCAGCATGCTGAAATCTATCCTTAATAAAAGGACTTAGTGCAGTTAGTTCTTGCTGCTGACAGTTTATTCTCTCTGGAATTTTCATACTGAACTGAGTAATAAATTCTGTTATGGTGTGTGTTTGGCTGTCTTTGTTTGCAGGAAACACATTCAGCTGAAAATAAAAAGGTGCAACATTTGTATTTCATGAACTTGCTTGGCAGCTACCAAGTGAACACATTGCTTAGAATTTAAAAATGGCCTGTGCTATGATTAGAGAGAAAAACTGAAGAGGATAAGTACAAAATTATTCTTAAAATGTTAACTTACAGTACCTTTTGGATAGGCTACTATTCGATTGTAAGCCACATGTGCAAAGTGCTTTGGCTTATAGAGGATGCTTACACTGTTAACATGAACATTTCCTAATTTTCACATTGTCTTGGTAAAAATGATTAAAGAGTCAAACAGTTTTATTGTACATGCTCAGGCATCTCAAATATTTTCTCTGACCATTCTGTCACGATTATGTGCTAAAAAGCGAAGGACAGGCAGCAGCTAGGACATCAAAGTGACAGCACAGGGTTCAAAGCTCTAAGCAGGGACTGTGTTTCCTGGCAGAAATCTCTTGGGCATGTGTGAGACCCTAGTGCTGGGACCTCTTCAGAATACAATTTAGCATTTTGTTCCTTCCCCATTGCATGGTTCTGTATCTCTCACAAAGATTAGTGGTTCACATGTCAGGTCTACTAATTGTGTCTGGGCACAGAATCGTGACCCTGAGAAGAACTCTAACATGGGCCTGAAAATGAGTGACATGGAGTCCTGGAAACAGGTGCGTGATGCAGCAGTGTGTGAGCTGAGCAGGATACATTCTTTCTAGGAAGGCAACAAGCTAGGTGAAAAATTGATTAGTAGGTAAATAGTAGGTCTTTACCAGTGCTATGCAGATTATTTTGCTCATTCATTGTTTGGCAGTGTACATGATTTTGTTTTATTTATTTGCAGGCCAACACAAGTGAAGTGGCAGCTGATGGTTGCCAGTTGCTACAGGAGAAGTGGTAAGTTATGTAACTTTTTTGTTAATGCTTTCAGGTTTATAACGTCCTTTTGTAATTCATTGAGGTTGTTCAGCTGGGAGAATTATGAGAGGGTTTCATAGGAAAGATGGAGACAGACTGGGGTCTGCAGTTCCAGGTTATGGAGTAGCAGTTTTACACTGAATAAGAGTAGACTTACACTGGGCATAAGGGAGAAATTATTTATTGTGAACATGGTGAGACACTGGATCCATGGTGTCATAGAGGAAGGTCCAAGAAAAACCCCAAAAATCAGAAACCTCCTCCTCATTAATTCTGTTATTTACAGAGTAATTTGGACTGTTTTCAGATGTTCTTAATTTTTACTATCCATTAATAAAGAATGTTAAGTTTGGTCTTATCAAATTTGGTCCTACAATATTCAATCAATATTAAATCTAACTATAAAGATGAATTGATGTTAAGGTGTTCCAATTTCTCATCAAATATTCTTTTTTATGTTTGAATGTGTGGATAGGAGATGTTTGTTTTGTTTGCAGGCAACTACCAGAAAGCTCTGGAGAAATACAAAGTCATTCACAGAAAATTCCCAGAGAATGTTGAATGTAAGTTGTTTCATTCTGTGGTGTAACTATCAAAGAAAACTTTGTTACATTGAATAGATGTGTTAGTAATCATGGGATGTGGTTTTCATATTAAAATACTTCAATTAACTAATATTTATGCTAATACTGTGTGGTTTTTGTGACAACACTGATGGGTGATTTAAGAAATGTGAGGGTAATGCTGAAGAAGAGCAATGAAAATAAACTTTAACTAAGTTGCATTCTCATACATATGTCCTAGATTTTATAACTATGTTACTTATTTAATCTTTCTTATGAAAAAATAGATATATTTGTACTTCTAGGTTCTGCTAGTTGAAATTCCTGCTGTAACTTCCTAGATACAAGAAAATCTTATTGCTAAGTTTTATCATAGTCAGGATTTCAAAAAAAAACATTGCGGGTGAGATTTTGTTGCTGGGTTTTTAACTATAGCTGTTCACCCAGTCTCTGGAAAATCCATAGAGGATTTCAAACTAAACTTCAGGAAACACAACTTTGAAGAGTGAGACACTTTGCAAAATCAGTCACACCTGTACTCTAAATAAAAAAGCCCTGTAGAAAATAAGGGTTGTCAGTGGTTGTGTAAACATTCTCTTCCATCCCACACTGTGCCTCACAAATTCCAAAATACAAGGTTGTCGCCAACAAGTCTGTGCTTTCAGATGCAATGTGGAAAGAACATTCATTGTATTTTATTTTAAAATCATATTGTTCTGCTTTAAAAAATTTATTGCTTTTTTAAAGAGGAATCACAGCTCTCTTATACAGTTGAAATTCAGTACTGTAACTCCTCAAAATATCATGTTCATCATAACAAAATATCATAAGCAAAATATCATGTTCGTGTTGGTCACACATATTTCAGAGGGGCATTTAGTAAACCTTTTAGAATGCAAATATGTTTCTGAACATAGTTTCTACAAATTTCACAAAAGGAGGGAGGAGTTAGGCAAGACAATTTAACTGATTTAAGTTTTCTACTGCTGAAACAATGGTTCTCCCCTCATCCCTCCATGATCATGGGTTTCCTAAACCTGCATAAAACTAATTTAGCACAAAATGAAATAACTTGTTTGTGAAAGTCTGAAGAGAATGGATCATGTCCTGCTTGTTTCTGCTTCAGTTCTTTGAAAGGAATGTTGACAAACACATAGGAATACCAACAGTGTTTTCAGAGTTGGGTAGAATGTCTCAGGAGAATGTTTTTTAGGGATTATTTTAGTTCAGTCATACAGTTACATTTGATTTTCATGTCAGCTTTTTTGAGGTTTCTTAATTCTATATATATTACTCTTTAAAAATCAACCGCAGACAGAGGAAAAAAACATTTTGATTCACTTGACATTTGCAAAATTGTTTTCAACAAAATTGTCTTGATAGCAGCTCCTTAGTAATATTGTAGTATCGTTTCTATACTTTCCAGCTTCCAGAATGTTTTGCAAATGTCATGAGTTCTGAGCCAAAATAGTTAGTATGCCTTTTGCCTTCTACATATACCCATGGTATTTGTACTGTTCATGGATACAGACACAGGGAAAATACAGATTTACTTGCAAAATATCACAACTTGTATAGTGATACTGGACAGGAGTTGCCTTGTTTGCAGTTATTTGCACTGTTTGCCATTCTGCATGTCCAGTTCTGTCAGGGTGCACTTGTAGTTTGACCTACTTGTAAGTGTTTTTTTAACAATGCTTTGCTTTCCAATTAGGCCTCCGATTTTTAGTTCGTCTCTGCACAGACATGGGACTGAAAGAAGTCCAGGAATATATAACAAAGCTCAAGAAAGCAGAAAAATTAAAAGAAATCAGAGAGCAGGTAAGTTTGTTTCTCTGTATATCATACATTATTGCTGCAGATGTAGATGAAGCTAAAGTACTGTTTATGATACTTCAAGACAAAATGCGTTGTTAACTTCCTGGTTTACAGAAGCTTATATTTTGGGGGTTTGGGAGGCTTAGTTTTAAATTACTGATCAGTCTTACATCTGTCTGCATAGTTTCTCAGCACCAGATTTTCTGTGATTTTTAAATAGTAGTGAAATATGGACTATGTGGACATGAGGGAATGCCAGAGCCACTCACATAATTCAATGTCTGTGGAATGTCGTCTTTCCTACTTACTTGCCAGATTTTATTTCATACTTCAGTGTATTTATGAGCCAAGTAATAATGCAGCTATAGGGAGAGATGGGAAGCCTAAGAATTTGTTCGTATAGAAGAGCTCCTTTTTTGTTATATACAAAACTGTAGCATTGACATATTATATAGGTAGAAGTAAACTATTCACGTGCCAATTTTTAAACAAAAAAAGAAAAATAGAATTCCATGGAAAAGTAAGAGTCTGTGAAAGGTATGAGATCATAACTTGTGTTCTGTTCAGAAGAGTGAGCTCACGTTTGTGTGTGTGCACTCGTGCATTGTTTTCTTGTTATTCTGGTGATAAAATAAGATTTTAAAATTAAAAACAGCTGCTTGTTTGAAAAGCATTATCCATGCTGTTGAGCTGCAAAGTATTTAAGCTTGCTTTGCCTATCCAGAGAATTGCCTCAAAGCTACACAGTCACATTAGAATAATTAAGTCTTAACTAATTTGCTCTTAGTAGCGCCTATTGGTCCCTTTTGATGCCAGATCAGGTGCACATGCATTCTTAGCTATTTCTGCTTAAGTTCCAGGGAGCCTGAGTGTGCACATGAACAGGAGAACACTTCAAAAATGTAACTCACAAGTGGAAACACTTACTGAAGGATTGAAGCTTCATGCTACAACCACGCTTTGAGGGGCTAGCTGAAGTGTACTGTCTAGGTTTTTAAGTAACTGTAAAATTCAAAGCACTTGGGAAAATGGACAAAAGAAAGCAGTCCATAGCTGTAGTGGGATTGATATTCCTCCCCATAATTGTATCAGTAAGCAAAATATATGACCAGATATAATGTTCCTATTCTGCAGAACTCACAATTAAGAGATTCACTGAAGTGTGTTAAACAGCCTTTGCTTGGTTTCTAATCACTTCAGTGTCAGTGATATACATAGTTCATTGCAGTAACTTTCAATACCTCTGTGCTTTACTTGAGAATGCTCACCAACCAAACCAGTTAAAACTGGATTATTTTATAGTTGATTAGAGAGAGAGGTCGCTGGAGAAAGAAAGGCTATTTCCTTGCACGTAGTTCTGGCCTTTTTTTTAACTGAAAGCATTAACTATAGATGGGCAAATGTCAAGGACTTTAAAGAAAACACCATTTTTTCTTTAAGAAAGTTGATATTTGAGTACAATTTAAAAAAAACTTAAAAATTGTCATATATCTTTCTGTTTATTTCATATGGGAAGCAAGAGCTTTCCCAAACACACTTCTTTACTTTCTGGTGAGGAAAAGGCAACTGATAGAATATTTAAAAGTTTTAATCATCTAAGTAACTTAAGATCTTAGTAACAGAAATATTATGTTTAAATTATGGGGTTTTTTTTATTCTTACTTCATTCTGTTAAAGGAATTAAATAAGTCATACCTGAATGACGTAAGTATCAGTGGGATCCAACACAGACTCATGGTTGCACAAGTTATTGCAACTTGGTTTAGACTGTTCAGGCTTTAACAGTGATAATAATTAAGCTGTGATGTGGGAAGATCCCTCTGTGTCTCGGTATTCCGTTTAAGAGTGTGTCGACTCTATCCTGTCACAACACTAACCTTGCAAAGCAGGATCACAGAATGGTTTAGGTTGAAAGGAACATTTAAACTATCGCATTGCTCAGAACCCCATCAAATCTGACTTTGAACATTTCCAAGGGTGGTCATCCATGGCTTCTCTGAGCAACCTGTTCCAGTGTCCCACCACCCTCAACATGTTTTTTTCTCTGTCTCTACCCTTTCTCAGTTTAAAGCCATTACTCCTTCTCCTGTCACCACAGGCCTTGGTAAAAAAGTCTGTCCACATCTTTATTTTAAGACCCCTTTAAGTATTGAAAGGCCACAACAGCGTTTCCCCAGAATCTTCTCTTCTCCAGGCTGAACAACTTCAGCCCTCTCCAGTCTTCACTGAAGAAGTGCTTCTCTTTTCATCTTCATGGCCCTCCTCTGGGCCTTCTCCATGTCCTTACACTGAATGCCCCAGAACTGGACACACAACTCTGGGGTCTCAGGAGGACAGAGTAGAGCAGATCTGTCTAGAACAGATAAGGTGTCTATGATGGCATTTTTAATTAGTCAAAGGTTTCAGGTAGATCTGCTTAAATATTTCTTCTAGTGTGTTACCCAGAAAAGAAAAAAAAATTAATTCAGCCTTTTGAATAAGCCTGATTGTATTGTAATTAAAATTAAACCAATTGTCATTTAAGTAGATAAAATGTCATGCAATAAGTTTTAAAAACCCAAACAAACCCCAGAGAAACACGGCTCTTGCCTTTGTGCCCCCTAAAAACTACAGCCAATAGTAAAAATAAAACAGGTTTCTTGTCAGTTCTGTCAATTTCAGTCCTGCAGACAGGCCAGTTTTTCCACCCTGAGTAAGCTCTCAATGGGAGCAAAATTCTGATCCTGTGGTTCCAAGTACACTCTCTTCAGAACCTCTGAAGTCTGATGAGTTGCTTTCTGCTCTTTCTTTCTGCTCCTTGTCTTGGTGGGACACGCTCCCATCTCCTTCTGGCTTTCTCCTCTGCCACACTCTGAAAACTTTCCAAGTTCTTCCCAAAGGAAAGGAACAACTACTTCTGCTCCCAGGGAACCCTGACACTGACACAATTTTCTTAGAAATGAAACATCATTGTAATTGGTAAAGGAACAAAAACTCTAAGGAAAGATGTTTCAGAATTAATGCAGCTGTCCTGCATTAGTAGTGGAGTATCTTTCTGTGACAATCTCTACATCAGTGCAGTCTTGCAAACAATAGCCCTGCAGTTCCTTCTTTTGCTATTGATGTTACATCTGGGTTCCCATCCTCTGATTTTGGGTTTGGGAAGGTTTTGTTTGTTTGTTTCTTGGTTGGGGGTGGATGTGGGTGTGATTTTTAGTCTTCTCTCTGCCATCTGGCTTTGGAAATTACTAGGAGTTTTCTACTAAGTTCCTTCTGTCATCCATGACCATACAGTCATAAAGTATACTTTCTAGTTCTAAAATTACCAAATTTTAATATTTCACCACCTCAGTTTCCAATAGGAATGCTGGTTTCAGTTAGCAGTACCAGATACATTTCAGTTCCTGCTCCCAATTTTAGACTAACCCTTAACTTCTCAATTGCACCCAGTAAAGAGAAAATAGGTAAAAGGCGTATGCCTGCATTTCATAGTCTGCACACAGACTTTGTCTTCCTGTAGAAATTTATCAAAATTTCTATTTTGGCATTGTTTTTCCAGAATAAGTATATCCACATGGAGTTTATACCAAAATTAATATTCTGGAGTACTTATTTCCCTCAGTTCTCAAATATGGACAAGTTGTTAAATACTTCCAGACAAGAATCTGGGAACATCTGTGGAGTTCATTCCCTGTAGAAATTTTTCTCCCTGCTTCTCACAGCATTTAATTTTACTGCAACCTTCATATGTTGGAACATTTGGGGGGTGGTGGGGGTGGCAGGGGAGCTGGTTTTTTTTGTTGTTTGTTTGTTTGTTTTTGTTTGTTTGTTTGGATTTTTTCACTGCATTAGTCTTCCTTTTTCATGTTTCACTCTCAAGAGATAGGTAATAGTGTAAAAGTTCACAGAGCCTGCTTGGCACTGCTGTGTACACACATTACTATTTATTTCCATTAAGTGAGCTTAATGACTGAGAACGGGCTGATGGGGTGTGGTGAGAAGCAGTGATGAGAGGTGCAAATGCTGGAGGGGCCTTACTGCCTTTGCCTTCAGGCATCCACATCTGGGCTAACCATCCTAAATGTCTTTTGCAGTCATGGGAGAAATAGGCATTTTTAGGGTGGAAACCTATTTTGAATGTCTGCTTTTAGTGTGGGATTACTTACAAACTACTCACTTGGAATTTTACAGAAGTTAATCATATGTTTAAGCTGTAGTTCTTATGTTATATTTTGGGAGGAAGGTCCTAGGATGTAAATGCCAAGAGGGCACTATCACATAGGGACTGCTTCCCTTGGGTAGACAGAAGCTGAGCTGCTGTCAGACTTGCTGTCAGTCATTCAACAGTCGGGAGAGTCTGGACAGGCTTCCTGAAGGATTGATATATGCTACTTCACTGGGCTGTGAAAAGGATATTTAATCCAAAATTCAGAGAACATATTTTAGGCTTGAGGATTTCCCAAAGCAAACAAAAAAGTGTGAGAAATTCTGGTCCCAGACTGAATTGCTCCAAGACCAGTCCTGGTTTCACACTAAGCTAAATGCTTTCCTGTCTGACTTCTGTGGGTTTTGATTTAAGAGTTCTTCCTTTTTCTGTTGGCATAAATCTTGAAAGTTCTTTCACTTCTTTGGTATCATTCCAACCTTGCCAGACTTCGTGATATTTTTCTGGTGCAAAATGAGTGAAGAATTTATAATAATTGACCTGAAGACATGATGTGTGTTTTAATAAAATCCTAAATTCATATTTTGAAGTAAGATGCAGAGATACTTTATTAATAGCTGAGTGCTTTAAACATCAAGTTTTTGTACCTACCTATGAAAAAGTCCCTCACTAAGGTGGCCCATCTTATAATTGACAAGATGTATGCATAAGAAATTTGGTGTTTTGCAAAAAGATCTAAGTCTGCCATGTCATAGAAAGGTATTGCTTTGATAAACTGTTAAAATTTTCAAATAACACTCAAAAAAACACAGCTGGGAGATGTTTATGGTACCTTCCCCTATGCAAGAGAGCTGACTTTTTAAACACAGCTTTTAAAGTATTTACCTTCACCTTTATCTTGCATTTAACACTCAACAGCAAATGAAATTTTGCTGTGAAATACAGTTCTGTGCCAAAAATTCAAAATCCAAGATCCATAGGGTGAATAGTTCTTTTTATAGGTTCCCCCACTTCTCCCTTTTGAGTCTTTACAATAATAAAATGCTTGTGGGATTTACAAGATGTTAATAGGCAGAGGCTACTTTGAACTTGTGCAAGGAGGGCTGTGTTGCCTGTTTTTTCAGCTGTACTTTACAAAGCAACATCTGAACTATTTTTATGTACATTCCTTGTATAAATTTTATCTGAAGAAAAGTAATTTATTGAGATATTCTGTTTGAATATCACAGAACTCTTGTCCTATATAAACATTGGATTTAACCCTGATTTTAAGGACAATTTTGTGTGTTAAAAAACAAGTTTTAGTAGTTACAGTGTAGTAAGTCTAGTTTAACATTCTTCTACTGTTTTATTAACAAGCTGAGTTTAATTTTCAGTAATTTTCTCTAATATATATTACTAAATGGGTTTTTTTGTTCTATTCTTTTCAAACCTTTTCCTCTGTTGTGCAGCGCATTAAATCTGGCAGAGAGGGCAGTGCACGTAGCCGCAAAGAGGGAAGTGCTGGTAAGTAGTCAAGGCCTCTGCTTAAATATCAATTTTGACAGGATCCTGAAGAAAACAGGTTTTCTAAAAGTGTTTGTAAAGCCTCCTTTCATCCTGAAATGCACACAAATATGCACTGAGTAATATGTAAGTACTTCAGGAATTTTGCTTCATGCTTTTTGATTTTCTCATTGCTGTATGAAATCGCAACTGGTACAGTAGCATAATTTCTGATTGTTTTCAGTTCTGTAGACTTGAATGTTTTTATCCTATTAACTTGGTATTTGAACATTTTTTGCTTTGGCATATTTACTGAAAGGAATAATTTATTATAACAAAACAGAACTCATAAACCACGGAAAATAGGAATTAATTGTTTCTTTATTTAACATGAGGAAAGGGAATTTTGTGGCCACCATGTAATCTGCTATGATAGGTGTTTGTTACAAGTTCAGCAGATTGTTCTGTGCAGCCAACTCTGTAATAAGGACAACACACACTTTACTATCTTTGAGCTCATCCTTCCCCTTATCTCTGTATAGCAGAACTGAAGTTCTGGAGTCTTCCCTAGAAGAAAGCTTCCTCTCTGGCCACTCAGTCTCCTCCCTCCTATGAATTTGCAGTCCTGATTTCCATTAATATAAAACTCTTGCAATGTAAGTCAAGAAACTACCCTGTTTTTTCTGCACTAGGTAGCCTATTAACCCTGCATATTGCAGGGCTAATATTTTTTCCCTCCAATTATTAAATCCATGAAATTAGTAATGTAAACCTTACAGTCCCCCACTCCCTCACTTCTGCTCTAAGAAAACCAGTAGAATTCAGGCTACTTTAGCCATCTGCAAAAAAAAAAAAAAAAAAAAAAAAAATCCATATTTTTGACCCAAAAAGGCAGTGGCTTCTTTGTATCCTGCATTTGGTTTATCTTGATATCAATGGGTTTCATTAGAAGATATCCCCTAAAAATTCTTGCCCCTCTTCCCTTCCTTTTACAGAGACATAATTTGTGATGTTTTTTTCTTATTTGGTAATTTTAGTTCTCCACCTACATAGCATTTCTCCACCAACTTATCAAATTCTATAGGGTCAGGAAAAGTCATGGCAATTACTAATGTAATCTGAAGATGACCTTAGAATGCTGTTACATTTATGAAGACTGCTTCCCTGGATTTTCTGAGGGTTAAGAGTGAGTGTTAGGTGCTTGAGAGGGATCTCACTCCTTTTTCAGCTCAGTAGCTTCACTAGAGAAGCTTTAAATAATTTCTTGATGTGTGAAAGAAACAACCATTCACCTAGGATTGAATTTTACCTGTTCTGGGCCTCAGGCCAAAGTAATTCTTTATTTAAGTAACAGAGTGGGGTGGAAGAGGATGGAGAGTTTCTGGGCTCTCCCCTTGTCTCTCTAAACCCTATGATCATGCAGCCAGCTGGAGGTGCCAACAAAACAGCACTGTGAGACAGGATTGGTCCCTGTTCTCTGTCATAAAGTGGAATCACTTCAGCATACAGCAAGTAGAAATGAAGAGCAGCATTGGCAGCAGGCAAGGGTATTTACAGCTGTGTAAAACTTTGCATCTGGTGTGTAGGGAAATAGCAAAAGGGTCTCTTTTCTTCCAGCTCTATTTTGTAATTATCCCCACCCTCATTAATGAAAAAGGGGTATGTTTCAGGAGAGAGAGAGTAATTCAGCAAATGAAGATACATCTAGGGCTCATGCTGAAAGGATGCTAAGACAACATAAATCACACAAACTACCAGTTTGTCAGTATTTCTTTTAAAGACAAAAGTATCTATGGAAAGTTGTCTTCTTTCTTCTTTTTTTTTTTTTTTCTTTTTTTTTTAAATTTTAAAACAATAAGAAAGAGGATGAGAGGTTAAGAAGGATAAGTGTTGACCTAGAATTTGCCCTATCAATAATTCTTAGATTGTCAAGTTTAAGACATTATGTCAAATATATGAAAGAGTGGAATTGGGAACAAGTCTGTGTAAGAGCATGTTTGAGAAGTCTTCATTATACAAGTTCAGTGCCAGAGATCCAGCCTTTCTGGAAATGACTTGGCAAACAAGCAAAGGTACAAAGAAGGTCCTATACTGAGCCGAGAGTTAACTTCCTGCTGGGATTCTTAATTAAAAGTTGTGGTAAGCTGTACTTCTTATATGTATTTTTAGAATGAGTCAAAGGCACTGGGCACATTTTAACTGGTAATGTTGGCTCTGGGAAGCCTTATCAGTGAAGAAACTGGACACTCACAGCATCAGATGTTAAGCACTGCGTTGTATTTTGTCCACATTGTACTGAGGATAAGTAATAGAAGCCTGAACACACAAACATTTTATTTTGTCCAAAGCTTGGCTCTGTTCACCTGGGTTATGAGCTGTGATTTGCAGTTTCATAAATTTCTGTGCATGGCCTGTGTGAAGACACGTATGAAATATAAACATGGGTTATTTTATTTCATAATATTAGTATGCTTTTGATAAATTAATTACTTCAAAAGGAGAGGGGAAAAAGAAATATTTGTATACATTTTAAGGTTAGTCTTTTCCAGTGGTGTTGCCAAGACTAAGAGGGGTCATTTTCCTACACTGTATGAGGGATTTGCCAATCATTACTGAACCCAGTGAAGCATGGAATCCTCCTTAGTTTAGTACTTACTAGCTAACTGAAGTCTTATGCATTCCAAATATTTTAGGTATGATGCCTGTTCTCTTTCTTTCCTCTTACCAGCTCACTGTCCCCATGCTTGTGAGCATTCCTATGAGATTTTTTCCCCCAAGTATTTTGTCCCCATATAGTTATTTATATTAAGAGTATTAATAATTCAGTTCCTTGTTTTAGGAAATATTATCTAAAATTGCTTTTAAAGAGGAAGCTAAGAAGAAAGAGAACTAAGCCAGCAGGGTTTGTACTTCATAGGGCATCCAGTACTTTGCCAATATAAATTAAAACAGAAAGGTGTGAGAGTTGCACCACAGCAGAGTTTCAGCAATGTAATTGGTGTGTGTATGAATGGTAGACGAACAGAAACAGAGAGACCAGAAAAGTGACATCTATATCAATGTCAGTTAAAGTTTGCTCTTGTCTTGAGAGATAGATAAGCTTTAAATCTAAAAGTTGAACAAAATTTGTCACTCACCTAAAATTGAACTCACACTACCAAAATTGAACACATTTGTCATTCACTATAAAAAGGGACATTTTCTTGTCCCCACCATTATCAGATTTATGGTTTTCAATCTTACTTGGTTTATGTTGGAAGCAAATGACATATATTTGACATTGATACATGTCAAAATTATTAAAATTTACAATTATTAAAATTATTTTTAATTTTAAAAGGGGGAAAAAAACCCCAAAATGACAAAACGATGAAACCTTGAAGGGAGCTAACAGTACAGCTGAGTTTAGGCAGTTCTCAAAGATTTTTTTTCCTTTAATCTTTTCTTGTTTTCATACTCACTTTTTTGTATTTTGCAGGTACATGATTGTAACACCCAGAATCTAGCAGTTGGTGCACTGTGGTTTTAACTGTCATGAGGAATTTTTCTTGTTTGATGGCATAATGCCTTTATATGTGTAGATAATGCAAAGTGTGACATTAAGGAGTCCACTCCTATGGCAGTGTTTACTTGGTCTCTGCATTTGCCCAGCTCTCTGAATGGGGAGTTTTGTGCTGGATGAGAGGAGCCGTACAGTCTCAGACAGGAGCCCAAAGAAGCAGTGTTGAATTCAGAAGATGACAGGCTGAGTACTTTGCATTCCCCTTGTTACCTAGGCCTAGCAGGATGATAGGCAAATAGGAAAATAAACGGCATGGGAATAATTTAGGTGTCTTTTCCCTTTTTCATTTCACTAGTGACTGTGTCAGTTTGTCCATTCCCAAAGATTTCCATATTCAAACACCCTTTACCATCCCAGAGGGATCTTCTTATATATTATAGAAGTATGTTTTAGATGTTAGAGCTGTAGGCATCCCAGATAATCCTAACTGTGATAAAGACAAGATATTTTCTTGTTACCCTGCAGCCAGGACATGACAAAAAAAACATTTATGTTTGCAAGTCTTTGTGTGCCTGTTGATGCCTCATTAATTACAAGTGATTTTGGGAGGGTTCCACAGTCCATTTTGACTGTGTGTGCAAAACAGAAAAAAAGTTTTCTTAATTAAAGGAGAAGGGAAAATCTGTTGAAATGAAGAGAATATCTTAATCTGTTTTCTGCTCTGAATTCATGTAAGGAGTTAGCTGAACTGACACACCACAAAAAATTTTCATTCAACAGAATTTCAAATCAAAATGAACAGCAGTGAAGTTATAAATTGCATCTACTTTCCCATGCTGTTTCACAGTTGTAATATATTGTTCTGCCTTCTGCACTGAACTTAACTCTTCTCATTGGTCAAACCAATGCCCATTCTTCTCCAAAGGTGGTGTTTTCATCCCAGATATGAAAGATACACAGAGCTGCACTTAAAACACATTCTGAATTTAGTGGAGGGTTAGCCCACTGTGCTCTTTGTTACGTAAACATCTTACAGAGGAGGTAGATTACCAAACAATCTTACCCTTTGATGTCTTTTCTTGATGAGTAAAATAGTACTAAAAATTCTAATTTACGTCCTTTGTGGTATGGAGGAATTTCCAATGCAATAGTGTCATCACTAATTACAACTAGTTAGAATCCTCTAAAAAATAAATACAAATACAATGGATTTTTTGGGTTGAAGTACACATAGGTATCATGTGACACAGGAAGTACAGAAACATAAGATTGAGAATCTTTTTTGCTAGGTATCACTACTTAAAATAGGACTATTACAAAATAGTTATTATTTTATATATAATTATATATATATAATATATATATAATTATATATATATATTATATATATATATTATATTTATATTATTTAATATATATTACAACTTTTGCAGTATGTTGCATTATTCGTTATTCTGCCATATAACGTTCGTCATTTTTTAAAATTAGGTTTTATATTGTGATTCTTTTTTATTCCCATCCAAATTCTATGTGAAGGAATTTGTTCAAATCAGTTTTTGTGAAATACTGAACAAGTCTAAATGAATTAAACAATTTTATTATAATAATTTAAACATCCTAAATATAGTAATATGGCCATGACTTCTAAAAAGACGAGAGGAAGGAATGCACTGTAAAAGATATCAGCATGAAGAGTGCATTATTTATGTCTTTGTATACATAGTTGTCAGCTAAGGCTGTTTAACACAGACTGTGAGGGGAAGATAATGTCAGCATGGTAATCCAAATCTCAAGTATTATGATTTCAAAGAGTAAATGTATTTATAAATCAAATTTTAAAAATATATTGAGCAGCTCTGCTTAATCGGTTCCTGTTGCCTTTTTAGTTGAAATCTGGAACTGTGTTCCTGCAGTCAGTTCATGTGTAGGAGTCCACAATGTCACCCCAAAATGAGTACAGAGGGGATGGCCTCCACATAAACTACAGTAATAACTTACTTAATAAAAGCCCAATAAGTTAATAAATAAGGACTGGGTATTCATTGCAGTGAAGCTTTCCTTAGATACAGAGAGTGGTTTAGTTCAGCAGTGGTCTTCCATCATTCAAAATCTACTTTGAATTAGGAGCAGGTGTCTGTACAGTTAATACAGTAATAGAGAGAAAAATAATTTGCAGTTTCAGAAATATCTACCAGTAGTTCTCTGATTGTAAGTCCAATCAGACAGATGTTAACACTCAAAGCTGTGCTCTTAGTAGAGAAAACCTACAATAAAGCTTTTCATGCAGAGTCACATTGTTATCTTTGGTTTTTTCTGTGTATTACTTTAATGAAAGTTAATTTCATTACCATAATTCAAAATGTATATAAATATATATAAAATCCTTTTCCTAGATGGGGTGAGAGCAGCAGGGAATGATGAGTAGAAATTGTAAAACTTGCCTCCCAAAAGTATGCGTGTCTGAAAAAAAATCCTTTAAAAACAACTCTTTCCCTGAAGTTTTCTTCACTGTGGATACCAAAATCCTGAAGTCTATATTGGAAGCTTATATTCCTTAATATTGACAAATTATGTGTGAATGTATACTAAATAAAAACATGTAGATGATTCTCTAAACAGAATTACAAAAAGTAATTTTGACATGATATTTAGACTTCTGGCAGATCATGTTATATGTTCAACAGAATTTTTAATAGCTGCCATAGTGGCAGCCAAATCCTGTACCCCATGGCAAGAGTGTCAAGAAAAGCTTACCCCAAATGGCTCAATAGCTAGGACATTCCTTCTGAAAGCTGGAGCTCTGGGTTTGAGCTCCCTAAGGTGAAAGAAAGCATTGAGCCAGACGTCTCGCTTCCTGAGCTGCTGTTTGACATCTCCATGTAATACAGGTGGTGTCAAGCACCTCTTAGTTTCTTCTGGGTGCACTTGAAAATGAAAGGTGCTCCTCTTCCTCATCTTCAGGTATGCTCAGAGCGTACTGCAGTCCATAGAGACTTGATATGGTTTTGTATATCAGTCTAATTTAAACTAAGTGTGAAAAATTAACCAGAAGGATTGTTAACCTTCCCTTCACTCTTGCTGGATATAATGCTCATAGAGAAGAAAAGTGACCATTGTTACTTTGCTGATATACCTAAGAAAAGATTTTCATTAGGTTACTTTTAAATGTACCCAGTAAAACTTAAGGATCCTAGAACATCTAAAGAAGCATCTGTTTTCAATTGTATTTTTTTTAGGGCAGTAAGATGTGCAGGTAACTAATGAATATTGGGTTAATCACACCCAGTTTGGTTTGCCTATCATCTTTTTCTTCCTCCTTAAACTTAATATAAAATCTTTCACCTTCCTCTGGTAGTATCACTAGCACCCATGTGTTTTCCTCCTTCACAGCTGAAAACATTTGTTACTGCTATTTTCCTCCTCTTTTATTTTCATTACATGCAGTTCTTCCTATCTGGGACCAACCAATTAAACCTATGGAGTTTCTTCAACTAGTTCAGTCTTCCCCTAGTGTAGTCTGCTGTATTGTTCCTGTCTTTGCATCTCTTTACTGCTTCTTACACTTTATTTATCATCTTAAAAATTACTTGTTTTCCATTATGCAAGACTGTGCCTACTTCTATCCTACTCTTTTTCTCGTTATTTGTATTTTCCTCAAAACATTTTCATCCACACCATCTCTGAAGGTCAGCTCTTGCCTCCTTGTTGCACAGGCCTGTCCAGGCCCTTTTGTAATTTCACAGCCCTTTAGTTGAGTTTCTCTCCAGGCAAACCTATTGTTTTCTCCCTGTTTTTTCAAATTCTTTAACTATTACTTCTTTCACTAGAACCTATCAGTGAGAATTGGTCCAAGGGAAGTGGATGTGCATTAAAGTACGTATTCCTTGCTTTGAAATTTTTGAAATTTCAACTGTAATCTGTGTCTTGTGAACTTCATACATGTGACTGTATGTATTAGATCTTTCTTGGAGCAGAGATATCTTCCAATTTAGGGCTGAGCAAACAGAAGTCTATGGTAGTATTTATAGAAAGATAAATGTCATCTTTGTAGATGTTGGGGCGGGTTGGGTTTTTTTTTTTCTTTTAATTATAACAGTATATATTAAAATAACATTTGTAGTAAATAAGACAATGGAAATCTGTTGCCTAGTCCATACTTTGTAATTAATGTTTGCTGAATGAAACCCCTTTTCCCTCCTTACAGATGGATACTTTTAATACCCTTATTGTTTGGTGTTGTAAATGAACATGTCTCTATTTGGCTGCACATCCTGCCTTGTAAATATACCAAGTCAAACTCAAAATGTTTTCTCCCAGGACAAAAAATATTGCATAAAAATGTGTTGTATCACATGAGTTTGAAAGCTTGTCATGAATGTGAAAAAGAGATTCAGAGGTGAACAGAATATTTAAAGTGTCTGGAATACTGCTGTGGCAGGAGAATGTTAATCTGATGTTGTCCGGGCAGGAGGCAGCCCTTGGAGCCGACACATTCCTTGGGGCCCTGCTGCAAACTGAGCTGCCAGCACAGTGTTTACAGCGAGCTGCAGGGCCAGCATGGTCTGTACACATGAACTGAGCCTGTCTGCCACGCAGACAGCACATAGCAAATATACTCTTCTAATTAAAAGCAAACTTAAGTGTTGCATTTAACCTTGACAGTACTGAGCAGGTGGATCACACTGATGTATTACTAAGCATACAAACATAGGAAATGTCCAGTGTACATTGTGACAGTGTTTATAATTATCATGCTTATTTTAACTCCAAAATGCGACTGTAATTTATAAGCAACTGAAATGTCAGCATTCGAAGCAGAAATATTTTAATGTGTTTACTCCAAAGTCATAAGGCTGTATATATATTTTTTTAAAATGCTAACACACACATGTGTGGACACAGTGTCCACTGTGTTTTAAAGGCCACTGTTACAAATGAGTACTGTGTCTGTCATGAAAAGATGGTTTCATCCAAGTCTAGTTTGACAGATAGTAGTAGCTGAATTGATGTTATTCTTGCATCATGGTTTCACAGAACATAACAGCATGTTGTCATTTCTTTTTTTTCTGTTCCCCAGATAGTGGTGGTACCAAAGGGGAAAAACTGAGTGCCAAACTAAAAGCTCTACCTGGAACAAGTGAACCCTATGAAAGTAGCAGCAGTAAAGAAATAGGCAAGTGTAAATCTTACACCTTGTTTAATTTAATGGTACTCAGGGAGAGGAGAAATAAGGAGAAAGTAAAAAATACAAGTTGTTTGGAGAGTATGTAAAATTAGATAATTGGGGAATCATTTTTCCATGAAAATTAGGCTTTCGCATCATTGTTCAGAGCTCACTATAAAGTAATTGTATATATTAAGAAATGTGGCCCATGTTAATATTACTTTCAATATCTGTCTGCTGTGTCCTTTAAATAATTTCTTGCCATTCTGCAGTCATAGGTTCTTCAATAAGACTGACTTTTCAAAGGGGTTTAAAAACCCAAATTCATGTGGAATGTGGTACTTCCTAAAAAGCCATTCCTCAAACAAGTCATCAGTCTTGCTGTTCCTTGCACATTTCCAAAGTCTTTTTCTCACTGTAGTATAATAAGATAAATTTATTAGAAAAAACACCAAGAGGGTTCCAGCAGTAGAACTCTGGAACTTTGCTCTTATGCCCTGCCTCAGTTCCTGAATGCAGTGTTTTGTTCTCCTTCAGCGTTCGTATACTCTTTCTGATCTGCATTTTAAAGACACAGATGTGTAGTGCTAAATCCTAATCTTGTATTTGATTTTATATGTTTAAAACCAGCTAAAGTTAAAGCTAAAATAGTTTGTAATTGTTTCACATGTATTTATTTAAACCTTAGATGCCTCCTATGCAGATCCACTTGGCCCACAACCAGAAAGACCAAAAACAGCAGCAAGAAAAAGAACGGAGGAAGATGATTTTGCTGATGAAGAACTAGGAGAGGATCTGCTTCCAGAATAGCATATGGGCCACTTAACTTTTTTTTAATCCTTGTAAAAGTTATAGCTGAAAACTTTTCATTCATAATGATTTTGTAGTGGATTTTTTATAAACTATTTGTGAAATAGTTTATGCCACTTGAACATATGGTACCTTATGTTAAAAACATGGATTTGTAATTGCAGTGTCTTCTGTGATTGATTAAAAAAATAATAGTGAGGTTATTTTACTCATGCATAAAATTTACACAAGTACTCACACATTGCAAGCTGTATCAAATGTGTAAAGCTTTTGCTTTCAGAGATAAATATGATGATAATATGAAACAGAGAAGCCTCTAAAATTTCATCTTTCAATGCAAAATACTTTAAAGCAGTGCTTGTAAGGTTGAAAATCCTGTATCCTTCATCCAAAGCCAGAATTTATTTAAGTCCTGTGAACTAACCTGAAAATGCTGGGTATGATCTTTTGTCTTCCTTAAGGTCCCAATTCAGCAAATCATTTTGCACTGATACCAAAGAAAGCATCTTGATTTTAGCCTACACTTAGATGAACTAGGACCATGTTGCAGTCTCTCAGTAAAATGTCGTTATTTTTGGTTTTTTATTTTGAGTGGTCAGAGTTGTCAGGATTTCAGCCTAGTTTGTTCAGAACTGCTAATTAGATTGCAGCTTTTGAGTCTTATGTTGGAGACTGGTGCTGACCACACAGTGGTAGTTTTCTACAGCCTAAGCTGAATACAGGCAAAGAAGTTAGTTACAGAAATTACCATTTTGCTTATGAACTGAACAAGTTTGATCTGAAGTTACTGAGACACGTTAAATTCCTGTAGTAGGAATCACTTCTTGGAGATGAAAAATATTAGTCAGGTGTTCAGAATTTCCTAATTTGTTTTTGGAACCCTGGCATGAGTTTGGTTTAATAGTTATAGACTTTGGTTATTGCACTTGGAAATGCAATTCAATCCTCTAAAATTTTCAGTGTTCCTTCTCAGTGTTGGTGCTCAGACTGTATCCCAGTGACAGTGAAGAAATCGCTTCGTATCTTCATGAAATGTTTTTTCAGGTTTTAAAAACACTGCCCAGTTTCACAGGATGTCTGCAGGTGGTCAGAAGTGTCCTGTGGGGTGTATGAGCTGCTCTGCATGTAGCATGTTTCCCATCGGACTGGAGCAGTGTTTCATCTGGGATTGCACCGCTTCCGCCTGATGGTAGGAGCAGAGCATGTTCAGTGCTGTTTATGGAACACCCCAAGGGGCTCACCAAAGAAGAAAAACAAGGTAAGCTCTGGGGCCTGATCCTTCTAAGTGAGGGAAAAAGAGCAGAAGGAAGTGGATGGCAGCTGCCTTATTTCTTCAAGTCTGTCTTGCCTGTTCCTCAGTCCTGCTGTGTCTACTGCTCTAGTTGTAGAATGACAGATTCCTGGATGTCATGGTAGTTCTTTCTGTCAAGCCTAGTCTTAGAAGACCTAGACCATCAGGATCCAATGTACCATGCAAGAGGGAGCATTTTCAGGTACAGACTGCAGTGGCATGAGGTATCGGAGTTAATCACAGATAGAGAAAATAAGTGGGACCATGGGAGGGAGTGTAGATAAACCTGTGAAACAGTGCAGAAGAGAAGGCAGGAAAGATACTACCATGGTCTCTAACATAAAGACATTTGAGTAGACTCCACTGGGCTGACCCTGGCTGGAAGCCTGGCACCCACTGAAGCCTATCACTCCCCTCTGCAGCTGGGCAGGGGAGAAAAAATATAACAGAGGGTTCATGGGTTGAGATAAGGACTGAGAGATCACTCACCAAAGACCATCACAGGCAAAACAGATTTAAATTAGAGAAACTAATTGAATTTATTGTTAACAAAATCAGAGCAGCGTAATGAGTAGTAAAATAAACTTTCAAAACACCTTCCCCCCACCCCTCCCTTCTTCCCAGCTCTACTTCCTCCCACAGTGAGGTTCAGGGAGGCAGGGAATCTGGGTCATGTTCAGTTCCGTGGCTTCTCCTGCTGCTCAGGGAGAGGAGCTGTTCCCCTCCTGCACCATGGGGTCCCTCCCATGGGAGACAGTTCTCAATGAACTTGTCCAGCGTGAATCCATCTCATGAGCAACTCTCCTCCACCTGCTGCAGTGTGGGTCTCTCTTCCCTGGGGTGCAGCCCTTCAAGGACAGGCTGCTCCAGCATGGGCTCCTCTCCCCAGGGGCCTCCCATGGGGTCACTGCCTCCTCTCAGGCATCACCTGCTCCAACACGGGCTCTTCCATGGGCTCCAGGTGGATCTCTGCATCCCTGTGGATCTCCATGGGCTCCAGGGGCACAGCTGCTCACCACAGTCTGCACCAAGGGCTGCAGGGGAATCTCAGCTCGATGCCTGGAGCACCTCCTGCCCCTCCTTCTGCCCTGACCTTGGTGTCTGCAGGGCTGTTCCTCTCACGTGTTCTTGCCCGGCTCTTCTCTGGCCACAATTACATCTGTGCAGTAACTTTTTACAAAATTCTTAAATATGTTATCTCAGAGGCATTACCACTATTCCAGCCTTAATCAGCAGCACATCCATTTTGGAGCGAGCTGGTATTGGCCCCACTGGACATCAGGGATGCTTTTGGCAGCTTCTCACAAAAGCCACCCCACTACCAAAGTTTGGCCATGCAAACACAATACAGCATCTAATCAAACATTGCAATCACATAGGCATGTCCATGATAAAGTGGCATGAAGTACCAGTAATTTGGGAATCAATTCATAACTTAGTCTGTAGAAACACTCCTGCTGACATCAGAGAGATTTTGATCAGCAGCAGTTTTTTGATTCAGTTTGCCCAGATGCATAACTGTACATTGGGTAAAATTCTGTAGATTACAAACAATTGCACTTTTGTTCCAGCCCTGCACAAACTCACAGGCAATTCTGGAATATGTTCCCTATGTACAGACTCCCAGGGACTTCTGGAACATGCTGTTTCCTATAGCATGAGGATCTGATTATATAATGCTTTGGGTTATGATGAATTGTGGAGTTGTGTTTTTTTATGTTTTATTACATTTGTATTATGTATAGGTTTGTTCCATGTAACCCCGGTTCTGTAACGGTTTTCCCCGGGTTTTCCCGCCTCTCCCCACGTGTCCGCTATCCCCAAAAATGCCAAGTCATCCCCCTGTTTACCCCAGATGCCTGTCAGTCACGCGGTGTCCCTTCCCCTCCACCTAGAATCTTCCACCCGGGACGCCGGGTGATTGGTGAGGACCTGGGACCCTTCCCCTGTCTGTCCTTCATTGGATGCACCCCCGTATCCCACCACCCTCGAACCCCCCGCGGTTTTACCCCATTGGCTGCTCGGTTTTCCCCCGTTCCGTATTTAGTTTGTTCGCGCGGTTCGTTTCGTGCTTTCTTCTGGCTGGCTCCAGCGCGCTCCGCCCTGCCCGCGCTGCTCCGGCAAACGCAGGCGCGGCACGCCTGGACTCCTTCGAATTATTGTATTCCCCGTTGGATTACAATAAACGGAATTCGCCCCCAGAGAAAGACTCTCTTCATAATTCGCCGTGGGGTCGCTGACTGCTCTCCAAATTCCGATAGCGCTCCCCAAAGCCCTGCAAGGGTCCAGCGGGAAGCTCTAGAAACATGCCCGCCCCTTCTCCCCAGAGCTGGCCGGGGCAGGGGAAAGGCGTCGGGGAGAGGAGCTTTCAGCAATGAATTTGCATGTTCTTTTGCAAGCACAGTGGAGCTTGTTATGAACTGACAGAAAGCCATATGATCCAGCTCCAACACTGGAATAATGAGTCCTGCTGATAGTCAAAATTATGTAGCCCAGGTTTATCCACTTCAAAGCCATGTTCATTATGGCTGCATATCTACTAGGACTGCAACGTTGCCAGGGCCAGCCCAGAGCAGAGGAGGGGATGTGTACCCAGCTTTTCTGTAAGACCAGTAGCACAGCAGTGCACAGGAGCACAGTTTTGGGCCATGACAATTCATCTCCCAGACAACTGCCTCGCATGATCCTAAAGTAAGCCAGGGCAAGAAGCCATTCTTTGGAAGCAGCTTCAGCGCATCATCCTTCTTCTTTGGTGTAAGATGTTCTGTATGAGGGAACACAAGACTCAAGGACTGGACTCAAGGCCAAAGAGTGATCCCTGATGGAGATTATTACAACTGGAATCTGTTGAGAAAGAAGCTACATGCACATCTCCAAAGTGCTGAGTCACCATGTTGGAATGCCTCAGGTTGTCACACAGGTGAGCACACCTGTGTGATTCAGGAATCTTAGCTCTCCGAGGAAATGTGGCCAGTGGAGTGCTTGTTTCAAATAATTACCTGGGTTATATGGGATTACTGTGCTATGTTGATATGATGTCCTTGACCCTGTCCTTGGTTGGCATTTAGTTTGGGTGCAGTGAGTTGTGTTCCCTGCTGCTGTGTAGGATGTCCTTGGTCCTGCAATAGGTCTTAGTAACCACAGGAGTGGAACTCTGAATGAGCTAAATAACTATTTTCATCCACGAAATTCAAGCAGAAACTTTTTTTCAGGCTTGGTTGTACAAAACAGACTACATCTCTGCAGGTACATGCTTCCAGCAGCATTTAAACCCCCATCTTGTGTTTATCATTCTGGAATGAGTCGATTATCGTTTAAGATTCCTGCTATTATATTAATTTATTATTTTATGTTAGAAGAGAAGCAACATTAAACCTAGGTAAATGCTCACCCCCTCGAGAAACTGACTCATGAGGTATTTTAGCTTCTATTGTCATGAAAAGATCTATTATACAATATTAAACAATCCTCAGTTGACCTCTTAGATTTGAGATCTTCCTCAGGATAGGAACTTTACATACCAAGTTACCTTTCTCTTTACATGTATGAAAAACATCTCTTTGTACAGTACCCAAATATAAATGACTATTTGAGTAGTATTTATTTCTGAACATGCCTAGCTCTACAGCATCAAAACATTCTTAATCACATATTTCATGGCTTTCTCTGAACATCCTTTGTCAGATTACATGACTTCTTACTTCAAAACAAAGCTATTCCAGAGTTAAATAGGAATTGAAATTTGTACAAAGATATAGTTCATAGAATCATGGAATAGTTTGGGTTGGAAGAGACCTTAATGATCATCCAGTTCCAACCCCCCTGTTGTGGGCAGGGACACCTTCCACTAGACCAGGTTGCTTCAAGCCCCATCCAAACTGGCCTTGAACACTTCCAGGGATGGGGCATCCAAAATTGTCAGTAAATAGTTTTATGATAAAATTTTATTATAAAGGACTATTTCTCTTGGTTCCTTTGCAAGAGCAGTGTGAAATCATAAGAAATTAATCTAATTTGCTATGTTTTGTTTATTCTTGATATCAAGGACATAGATGATCAACTTTATTGTAAAAAGGCTATTTTTAACCTGTTTGCTCCTCAGTTTCCCCCTTGTCAAAATGAAGTCTTTGGAAGAGTCTGCACTTCTCAAGAATTCACTTTTGCAAAGTTAAATTGCCTAAAAACTGTAAAATATGCTGAGATGCTGCTGCAGAAGATACCATGCCATGGACACTGCAAAGGGGTATTACAATTGTGGGGAAGATGAATGGGAACAGAAGAGTTTCAGTGACAGGTTATCTGCAAACAGAATGTGAGGTAGAAGGACATCTTCTGGGAGTAATTTAATTCTCTCTGAAGAGTTATACCTGCTGCGGATGCCAGCTGAATGTTTTGTTCCACCCAACAACTTGAGTTGTTCCACTTGAAGGTCTGTACGATGATTTTTAAAACTTTTTTCACATCGTCGTTTCAGATAGAGACAGGATCTCATTAATGCTGTAGCAGGATGGGAATAAGCAGTTGGAATATGCCAGTATAGGGCAATTCTGCCATTTTTGTAACAAGCATATTACTGTGGTATCATTAATAATGTTTGTCACAATAATGTGATTTATTCATGTGTGAACCATAGTATCTGAAACCAGCTGTCATGTGCCAGAGCAGCTATGGAACACAACAACCCCAACCAGAAAAAGTCCTGAAAATGCTGCTCCTTGGGGATTAATGTCTATGGCAAGGGCTGCATTCTTACATTTACTATCAGGCTTTCACCACCATTCCAATGATTCTGAAACCATTTTCCAAATTATGATAATGGTCTGATGATAACCTATTTGAAAAGCTATTTCTCCAGCTGTTGGTAACAATGTAAGGCTGAAGACACAAACCTAGTGTGTCCTTTATTAAACATGTTTCAGTGTTTAACATAGCTCTCTGGTGAAATCAGGTGCAGAAAACGTTTCTTCTTATTTAAAGGAACTCACTAAAAATGTCTGTCTTACTCTTGCTGAGCTTAGTTTTCTTTGGAACATTCTGACTTTCTCCTAGCAGGAATTTGTGGAACTGAACCTAATATCTGACACTGATCACTGTGGTGATAATCTCAGGAGGTAGATACCACTCTAAATATAAATATTGAATGACAATCTCCAGAAAGAACATTTAGAATATTACATAAAAGTGAAAGATGTTGTTCTGAATCCATTGATTGAAATATCCTGTATTACATCACATTTAGGACAGATTTAATATTACTAAATATTTTTTCAATATTTCATTGGCATAGATATTTTAAATCCCCCTTAAATTCTAAGAAAATTATAAACTAACACCAATGACAAAGACACTAGTTAGTAATTTCTTAAAGTCATGGAAGAACCCAAGTGGCCAAAGTGTATTAGGGAATATTTTATGATTCAGATATCTCTAGGGTAGACCATGCCACAAGAAGTGGTATAGCACTCTTAGTTCCTCTGTAGTGGAATCTCATTTGCTGACCTTCTATATTTTTTATTATTTGAATCAATGTGATTTTTCATAAGACAATACAATGCAACTATCGTACAGAATTAGAATGTTGCCTAGATAAGACACAAAGCCTTAAATTCAATGGCAATTTAATGCCTGTGCCATTTTTTTGTTTTCATCTGCTCTGATTTTTTGAGGCAGGCCTCTCCCAGAAATGTTGATGCATACAAAGCAAATACATAAAACTCACGTTTTGCAAAGCCAAGTGTGACATCCTCATGCTACTCAGAAATCTGAAATTTCTGAAGATGCTGATTTGTCTTAGGAAGAGTAATATAAAAAGACCTATGGTGATAAATATTTGCCATGTTGCCACACACACCACTCTGAAGTGGTGAAGTAACATAAGGCCAGGTGCATTGTCAGGGGTTGGACTGGACTGGGCTAAATGGACACACACCTTGTCCCAGTCTTTCGCCTGAAGACATGACTGCAAAGGAGAGTTTGGAATTCAATTTAAAACTGTCCTTCCTCAGAGCTGAAATCTGATTCAAATCCTACACAGTTAAAGGTCAAGATACTGCTAATAAGTGATAGTGATATGTGATGCAGAGGGCACCAAAATAACTAAAAATCACAGTTAGATTTAACTGTATGACTTTTCAGAAACCGCAAAATCAAGTCACTTCATTGCATTTATGAATGCCAGACCATTCTGTTTCTACTCCAGCCTGTTTGGTGAAGTTTATGTCTTATATTTCCATGGTACCAAATTGGGGTTTCTCAGTCTTTGTATGACTTATGATCCCATTTTCCCTTATTCCTAACCAGTACTTTTATATTTAACTATCCTTACCCTAAATGCCTCAATAGATGTGCAGGACTTAATCAGAGCACATGAAATACTTGATTCAAGTGATGAATTGTGTCAGAGACCCAGAGACCATGATTATATTGAGTCATGTGTTTTTAAAAGTACAGAACAGATGGACAAGCCATTGAAGACGAGACTCACCTCAACCTCCTTAAAGTAGGTACAGTGCATATTTCTCTTCTGAGGCGGCTTCTCTTGCAGCCAGCAGAGTGACCCTGCCCTGGGTGTCTGCTCCAGGCTGCTCGGCAGGAGGAACGGGAGGATCAGGCCTCACGGTGGCAGCCCCAGTCTTCATGCTGGACATCAACCACCTCGGTGCCTGCTGGAGAAAGGACACAGCTGGGATGGAGAAACGTGCCAGAGGCGCTTCCTGGAATCGGGCAAGTCGGAAATCCCAGATTCCTCTGAGGGACAGTGCCGATTGCCCTAAAGTGACTGGGAGAGTCCGGGCTAGAGCAGTCCCTTCCCCAGGTGTCAATCCCCACATTTTTCACAGCAGCCTTGACACTTTGGCTCCGACTGGGCCAAATCGCCCTCGCTCTGCCTCAGTCTCGAGCTCTGGGCCAGAGGGTGCCACTGGGTGCCGAGTGTCCCGGCGGGGCTGGGGACAGCCCGGCTCCTGCCCGTGCCGCCGGTGCGGTGGAAGGGAGAGCGGGACTCCCGACGGCACCCCGGGCTTGCGGGGAGCGCCGGGCCGGCGGCCGCGGCGGGGCCGGGGCCTGGATCCGTCCGTGCCCGCCTGTGCCCACGGGGTGTCCCCGGGGCCGCGGGCAGCGCAGGGATGCGGGACCGGCCCGCGCCCGGCGCCGAGCGCTCGCCGCCGCCGTGAGCGCCGCCGAACATGTTCCTGGCAGGCGAGGCCAGGGGAGATGCAGAGAGGCGCGGGGCACTTTTCCAACAGCTCCTCCGCCGGGAGAGCCAGTGGCACGGCGCGGCGCCGCAGCCCGCCGCTCTCCCCGGCTCCCTGGAGGAGAAGCAGCCCGGGCGCCATGCAGCGAGGCAGGGTAAGGGGCTGCGGGGCGCGGGCGGTGGCGGGCGCGGTGTCCCCGGTGTCCCCATCCCCGCTGACGGCGGCGTCGTTGCAGGTGCGGGCGGCGCTGGCGGCGCTGCTCTGCGCGGCGCTGCTCCCGCTGCGCCCGGAGGCCGCCAGGGCGCCCAAGCAGCGGCCGGCGCGGACCCGGAGCTGCGGCGAGCGGCCCGAGGAGCTGCTGGAGCAGCTGTACGGGCGGCTGGCGGCGGGCATGCTCAGCGCCTTCCACCACACCCTGCAGCCCGAGCCGCCGGGCCGCCAGCACAACGCCAGCTGCCCCGCCGGGGCGCGGCCGCCCGCGGACAAGAGGGTCCGGCTCCCCGTCAACCTGCGCAGCGCATCGCCCTGGGCATACAGGTGACTCCGGGCGCCGGGGGAAGGGAGGTGCGGCCGCCGCAGGGGGCTCGGCGGGCTGAAGGGAGCCGAGGCGGCGTCTCCATGCGGGACCGGCAGCGCCGAGCTCCGCCGGCTCCGCCGCGCCGTGCCCGGGGCAGCTCGGGGGGCGAGGGGCGGCCGCGGCACCGGGCAGCAGTCAGGAAAAGTGCTAAAACACAGTCTAAGTAGGCGATATAGGTAATTATGTAAAAACAGCTTGTGTGAGGAATATGTCTAGCGGGCAAAAAGAGAAATGAATGAGGTGGAGCAACCCGTGAGATGGAGCTCACACCCACATCCACACCCACGCGGGAGCACAGACCACCCTCAAAAAGTCACTGGGGCAAATTGTCATATGTGACAATCAGAAAAGGACCACCACCAAAGAAGCACCTCTTGACTCTGCAGCAGCCACAGAGGGGCTCAGATGCTTTCCCCAAAATGTGACTCCAGACACGCCGCTGTTTCTAAAATACATCAGGGTACAAGTCTGTGTTCCGGTCACCCACCAACAGAGCTGTATCTTCACCTACCAAACTATCCCAAGGGCTGGACGTCCCCTTTGCTGTAGGGGCGTAGGCAAAGAATGAATACAGCAATATTCTACACCTGTGTTTTCAGCCTGTGCTTTGCAAACCTCCTTCCCCTGAGGTGGAAACTGAGTCTGACAGACTATTTTTAGGGCACATAAAAACAACTAAGTAAAGTAGATTTGTTGTGAAGCTGGTTAATACACGAAAAAAGGGCCTGCACTTCCATAGGAAGCTCTGGAAAAGCTTGGAAACCACTGATGTAGTACACTAAACCCAGTGTGTGATCACATTCTCAGAAGATTATGAAGTCTTCTGATGGTTTGAATAAGACCGAGTTCTGTTTACAGCTTTCTATAAAGGACTGCAAACAACAGGAAGCTAAAACGTGCAAACTTAAAAGGAACTGACTTTCTTGCTACTTTTTATACATTATCCCTGGTATATACTTTGATGCAGTTCCTGTGTATTCAGCAAACAGTTATCTCCTTGTTAGGCTCTCCAATAAATATTTATTTTATGGCCTGGGTTTTGCTCGCTTTTAGTGTAAGAAGTAATCCTACTGAGAGAAAGATGGTTTATTTGCTCAGTAAGCCTTTCATAAGCAAAGTATTTTTAGGAATACATTTTCTCTAAGAAGACTGAGGATTTTTAAGCTACCTAAGAGTGCACAAAGCAAATACCATGAGCGAAACACCTACCATTGGGCTCAGGTATTTCTTAACAGTGGTTTTGCAAAAGACTAGTGCTATCAGAAAATTGTTCCTCTGGTTTGAAAATAGTGCCTTCATCCTTACATCTCGTTGGACAGGTATTTATTTTCAGTTGGAGCTCTGTATAGACTGACTTTCTAACAGTACCAGCTGCTTTTTGGGGCTTGGCTTACAAAAGTAAATCCACTGTACTTTTCATCAAAGTGTTTTCAGACAGACCACTAACCATTCACATACAAGTAACCTGATGACATCTCCAAGCTAGGAATTGTAAAAGATAGTGGGGAAGACGTATTACACCATTAAAAGCAAAATCTAAAATATTCAGAGGAAAAATGTTTCTTTAGGATAAAGAGGCCTGAGAATCTGTCTAGTTAAGAGACCTCATTTACAGCTTTTTTTGTGACTGTATTTTTACTGTATCATTACTGTGCAATGAGACAGCAATAGACATCTCAAGATGTGTAATTAAAGTGTAAAATATAAGATTGCTAATTAGCTATTACCACCTGCTATCTCATAGATTTTGAAGCTAGATGTGAAAATTTGTTTTGTTCTGTTGTCTTCAACAGGGTACCCTGGAAGCTCCTTAATCCTATTACAGTTACTCCATATCTTTGAGAGGGACACACAACTCTCCATTAAAGACCACAAGTAATGTCCCATTATGCTTTGTCAATGGTTAACCAATTTCACTTATCCCAACAATTTCTTCTCCATGGCTGGAGTGTTAATCTGAAAAGCTGCACACGGCTCTTCTGTACAGTACTTTCCCGACAAGCCTACCTGCATTTAATTCTTTTCCCTCATAAATTGCTCCCTTTCACAGATTCATTGCTATCTCCTGAGCTGCCTTCTGAATCACAAAAGTTGGTGAATGCTCATAAATAAATTCACTGTAGGCAAACCCCTCTTGTATGCCCTGATAGGACACTGCTCAAAGGCTGAATTTTACTACTTGACATTTGCATCAAGGTGCCTGTCCCGTTCCAGCGTCTCACAGACATCCTGCTCTCTGGCTTCTTTCTGCACCTAAATACTTACAGTGCCATTCATTTCTGCTCTGTGCATAAAGGCTCTTTTTTCTTTTTGACATGCATTTTAATGCCTGAGATACCTCATGCTGTTTCTCTGTCTTCATTGGCGTTGCAGCATTTCCCATTGTTACCATCTGCAGATTTCATTAACATACTGTTTATACTCCCTATTCCAGGTCATTAATAATAAAGATATTAAGTCTGGCTCTACTTACCTTCCCCTGAATATCTCCCCAGGCACCTGCTCCCAGCTGTTTAATGCTGCTGCTTGTAATTCTTCTGTTCACATGACTGTTCGGTCCAAGTCAACTGGATTTTTTTCATATCAGCATTTATAAGAAAGCATCAAATATATTACTTAGAGAACTGTGTATAATGTTGACTCTACTGCATCATGTGTATGCCAAGCCTATCATTCTGTTTAAGTGTGGAAGAATTAGGTTTGACTGGGTCAAATCTCAGATAATCCTTGTGTGGCTTCTTTGCTTGTCTTTGTTCTGTGCTTACTGTTTATTTTCCATTACTCGGTCTTTTAATTTTGCTATACAATAATCAAGACTTACATCACTTTTGGTTTCCTGCAAACCAGAGATACGGGAGTTGTACATGGATTGCACCTCAGATCCATCTGGTTCCAAGCCCTGCTGCTAGCAGCAACCAACCAGTGGTATTTAAGGCAAAAGTTAGGGGGAAAATAGTTTTTCATGTGTCTGATACTGATATTCCATCCTGGTGGCCACAGGAGATCAGTATATAACTCAGGGCACAGAGTTTAATCATGTGAATCACTCTTTGCTCTGCAGAGCTATAAAGAGACGGCAGAGTTCCCTGAAGTCAGTTGAGCATGCTGGATTTGCTCGGCAGTTCAGGAAGTTGGGCTACAAATTACTCAGCTTTTTTTTTTAAATAGAGCCAGCAGAAGAAATTCTGCCATGAAATCATCCTTGCTTGAATTCATCAGGCTGACTGTGTGCCAGCTTGCAACATCTATCTAGGGTTGCTTGTTGTTTTTATCACTATTACATGGACAGTCAATGAAATCCAGAAACCCTGCTTGTACAAGGACATTCTGGCAAGTACAAGTCGCACTTGGCTACTGCTGTGGTTCAGAGTTGCTTGCCAAGAATTAATTATATGGGTGGACCTGCAGATTCTACTGATGGCACAGGATGGGTGCTCGTGTTAACATTACAGAAGCCATTCACCAATCATGGTGAATCATTAGCAGGGCAAGCACAGCTCCAGAGATGCACAGAAAAGTTGCTCATGGACAAGAACCATTGTAAAAAGGATTCATTTTAAATGTCTGCCTAAACATTTGTGGGGGTCTGATCATAAAGCTCAGAGCAAACGTTGAAAAATCTGATCCTGCTGAAGTCAGCAACACTTTTACAGGTAGTGCTGATTTGTGATTCCATTCAGTGTGCTGTTTTATATGTTTTAACTAGCTCAATGTTTTATTTTTTGATGTCTTAAGGCTACAATAATAATCATAACTAGTTTGCAAACACACTTCTACTTGAGTTTAGCAAAACTTCTGTATGTATATTCAAGAAGTCATTCAGGTTTCTGAATTTCCAAATCCTGTGGCTTTTGTTTCTGCCTCTGGGGCCTAATCCTGCATCTACTAATAGTTAATTTAGAAGATTTAACTTTTATTGTCAGTGTTGCTCTGATGATGTTAGCCACGTTAGCCAGTCCCTCTCTCAAACATTGCCCAGCTTGTTTTTAATGTTTTTCAAAAATCAGTTTCAGTTTATAAGCATCCTTGGTTTAGTGCTCATTTACATAAATTCTTAATACAAGTAATACAGGCAAGTCATTTTTCACTGGTAAAAGCCAAGCTTGTCTGCAGTGTGTTTGAACACAGTCATACAGGAGGGCTTTCCTTCAAATAATAATTTGAAGGAAAGCCCTCCTGTATGATTGTGTTCAAACTCCAATGATTTTCTAGAAGCTTATCCAAGGCATTTTCCAGGTTTTAAGATTACCATGTGGCATTGTGTGCATGTCCAAAGATGAAGCCAAGGGAAAGAATACAAGGGGATGCAGAGCTGCCATCCTTTTAAGTTGAGCACATTTGTACAACTCTTCAGAAAATCAGTTAGTGCTGGGCTATTTCTGTGCAAGCACTGTGCTACCCATAGTAGTAATACCTATGTTGCTGCCTGTATATAAAATAAAGCATAACATGAACAAAAGAACACCTGCTATAGGGAAATAAATGTCTTGGCAAGGGGGGGAAAAAGCTGTTAGCTCTTAATCCTGTAAGTATTTCAGAGTGAGAAGGGAGGGGGTGATGATCTGCTTATTAGACTTTTGATAACATCCAGCTGTAAGCCCAATGCTAACACTGATTTTCTGAAGAGTCGGCTCCCTGACCCAGCACAGAATCTGACCCTGTGGAATCAGAAGCTTGGAAATTATGAAGTGACAATATTATTAAAAATACTACTTATAAAATTACTAGTACAGGAGAAGGCAGATTAAGACTCTGCAAGTGTTTTACTTCTGACACAAAGTTTTCTCTAGAGTTTCCAGGCTCAGTATGTAAATGGCAGGAAGTTTGTTTTTCACTGGGAGCTCTCAAAGCACTCATAGGGTCATAAGGAAAGCAGCCGAGTCACACTTCATTAGCAGTTCAGCACAAACCTGCTTCTTGTTCCAGCAGATGGGAACAGAGCAGCCCAGCACAGCTCACTGCTCCTGTCACTGTGAACCAGCAGGGCTGGCGAGGCAGACTTGGCTGTCCACAGCGGTGACCTGAGTTCACAGGACACAGGCAATCCTCACCAAAGTGTCTGGGCTGCCTGGTTTGCAGCAGTGGCCACAGCAAGTGACACAAGGCTGCAGGGGACGCTTGAGTACCAGGGGAAAGTTGCACTTCTCTGGTTCTCCACCACTCTTCCCAGCTCTGTCCATCTCTTGGGTGTAAGGAAAGATGTACCAGGAACATGAAGCATGCATTTTTTCCTGGTTAGTTAATCTGATTTAAAAAATTAAAGTCTTCTCTAGGAGAAGATGTTAAAACACGACTTGTAGTGGTTGGTGTTTCTTAGTGGCTCTGTCACAAGCAGGTCTGGGTTGCCTAGAAAGACACAAATAAGGTTTTATTTATATGGCTTTCCTGAACAGGTTTGAGCTGAAGATGCAGAACCTTGTATATGACTCCAAGTTTTAGTGATATTTGAGTTCAGGTATTAATTTCAGGAGGCATTACTTAGAGGCTTCAGCCTTGAAGTTCTGGTCTGGATGCAAACCCACATTTATATTTTGAATCCATCATTAAGTTTGGATTCTCTCTGATTCCTTCCAGTTCTCAAATGATGTATTAACATCGAACTCAGTAATATAAGAGATTTTCCCCTTGGAAAGTAGAAAACCATGCTACAACCACACCATCGTTCAAAAAACCCACCCCATTAATACTTGACTTTTTCCACATGGGAATTTGGAGGAGAAAGGTGGTTGTAAACCATTATTCCAGTGACAGTATTCTCCTGTTATCAGTGAAACCTCTCATGTTTGCATGCGGAGCATGTTCATGCTTTCCAGTAACATCATATACCAGGTGCTAGAGATAATACAGTAAGAGGAAATGCCAATAACTTGACACATGGTGTGTTTAACAATCCATCACTGAAATTACTCACACTTGAGTTTGAAATGGGAATGTATAACAGTAGAAAGGCCTGCGTTCTCCTTTCTTCCCTTCTGCTGGCTACCAGACATTTTATTGCACACTGGTGTGAGATCCTGTAACATAAAGGTATTTCCTGGGGAAAGTAAGCAAGTATAAATGGGATAGAAGAGCACTGCAAAAAATATCTGCAACATCACAGATGTCTGGTCAGATTTTTTGTGAGGAAAACAAATTCTTTAAATTTTATATATATATATATATATATATATATAATTAAATTATATATATATTTAAAAGTCTATTTTCCTTGATGACAGGATAATCAAGTTTGAATTTAGCAAAAGCTATGATTCCAGATTTCCTTTAACTAGATAAACTGATGATTCTTCTGGAAAGGGCAGCTCCCTTCTGTCCGTGCCTAAGCTGCTCATTCACTCTGGCTGGTTGGTGCAGAGCTCTGTGTACATGTGTGGCAAGACAGCTGACAGACCAAACCTCAGCTTCTGATGGAGTTATCCCTTAGCTGAATGAGTTCCTTGATCAATCCTGTGACCAGAAGAACATCCGTGCCAACCCAGGGGTGGGTGTGAGAGGGAGAGCCAGGCTGCCTGTTCTCACAAGGAGAGATTTTGTTGACTAGCAGTGACTGCAGTCACAGCTTGAGGCAGATGTAGGGTTCTGCCTCTTCCAAACCTGAAACCTCTTCTTGTCTCACAGACAGACTGAAGAGATAAAAGGTGAACACTTTGATACCCAAGGAAGTGCTGCCAACCCTGGGAAACACAACTTAGAAATTGCTTTAAATCTATTAAGATGTAAGATGACATTGAGATCTATTAAGAGATCCCACCTGGAGGACTGCATCCAGCTCTGGGATCACAACACAAGAGGGGCATTGACCTGTTAGAGTGAGTCCAGAGAAGGCCATGAAAACACTCAAAGGGTTGGGAGAACCTCTCCTATAAAGACAGGCTGAACCTTCCAGTATTTCAAGGGGGCCTAAAAGAGAGCTGGAGGACTCTTCATAAGTGTTTGGAGTGATAGGACAAGGGATAATGTCTTCAAACTGGAAGACAGCAGGTTTAGATCAGATACTGGGAAGAATTCAGTGAGGGTGGCAAGACACTGGCACAAGTTGCCCAGAGAAGCTGTAGATACCTCATCCCAGGAAGTTGCAGTTTATCTCAGTGTGAGCACGAAAATGTTGCTCTTAGAGGAAGATACAGTAGACATTAATTAGAAAAGCAATACAGAGTTCTGCTTTCAAGGGCAAGTCCCATTTATGACCCCAAATATACTAGGGAGAAAAACCTATTGTAGAAATAATAGTGCAATTCGATTCTATTAAAATTACTAAATTTTAAAACATCATGTTATGGCTTTAACAATAATAAAGTTAATGAGGATTTGTACCTGTTTTTGAAGAACTCAAGGCAGATAAAAAGTTTAGAAATGCCCAAGCGTCCTTTTTAATGCTCTGTTTACTTATTCAGTCCAAAATGCAAAACTCATTCTGTTTAAACCCTTGAACCTCACAATTCAGAAAGCCAGACACTTCATATTTCCATGTGCACTGTAGGACCTAATCAATTCTGTAACCTGTTACTTTTTTTCTTTACACTTTACAAATTAGAAGCCAGACAGCATCGGCTACAGCTATTTTTCCTGGTGAAGACAACAAAACCATGATATAATTATTATAATGATACAATAATTATAATAATATATACGTTTATATAATTCCAGATGAATATACCTGGTTTGAGAGGTACTAAAGAATCTTTATTTGCTTCTCTCTAGAATTTCCTATGATCCCACGAGGTACCCCAAGTACATTCCCGAAGCCTACTGCCTGTGCAAAGGCTGCCTGATGGGGATCTTTGGCGAGGAGAGCTTGCACTTCCGCAGCACCCCGGTGTTCATGCCCACCGTCATCCTGCGCCGCACGCCCGCCTGTGCCGGGGGCCGCTACGTCTACACCGAGGACTACATCACCATCCCCGTGGGCTGCACCTGCGTCCCCGAGCAGGAAAAGGAGGCAGAGAGCGCCAATTCCAGCATAGATAAGCAAGAAGTGAAGCTGCTGGTGGGCCAGAACAAGCCCTCATCGGAATGAAGAATGTATTAAAAGTCATGTTTCAGTACTGGCCTCACATCATCATCTCACCACCTCAGGAAACTGCAACACCGCAGCAAACACACTCAGTCACTCTCTTTTTCTGCTTGCATTTATTTCAGATCTAAGATGGAAAGTCCAGTTACTCAGTTCATTAGAGATGGCAATTAATTCTATTTCTTTCACTCATGTAAACTTGTTTAGTTCATTATTGCAAACTCCAAAGTAGCCTATTTTTTTTCCTTAGAGCAGAACATTTTATCTTTGCTTATCACAGTAAATTTTAGAAGATGATGCAACTGTAAGACATGGTAGCTATTACTATAGCAGGCTACTGGTTGTAGATATTTTTAAGGAATCTCTTATATTCTACTTTTAAGTACCCTTATATAAAAATCACTCAGCTGCTGTACATATGACAAATCAGCAGTTAAAAGGACAATTTCTCAGGCTGGGAGAGTGTCCCTTTATACTTCATAAACTCCAAGCTTTGCCTCTGAGCTGTTACCTCTTTGGCTAATTTATACACTACAGAAAGGAAACCTTTGCTGAGTTGGAGTTATTCATGAAGCAAGTCTGTGTGCTTGCTATTTTTAAACTTGCCAAATTGCTAAGGTTACAAAGGTGTTGAGAAAAAACATACTAGAATATTGTAAAAATGCAGCAGACTTTCTTGATGTGGACTATGTCTAATTACACAGAAAATATCAATTAGGAAAAATACAGTTTGGGTCCCAAGAATTCTGTATTCAATTTCATCTATCACTGGCTGCTTAACTTCCTTGTGGTAAAACTGTGTTCCATGCAGCTGAAAGGCCAAAATCTTTCTCATTTTAGGAGAAGAGATTCCCCATTAAAAAGAAATTACCAAGGATCAGCTTAACCTCAGGTGCGCTGCAGGTGAGTAAGCAGGTCTTAGGTCTTAACTTCCAGATCCTACAAGAGGTCTTTGAGTTGAGTCCCAGCCAATCCAAACTTGTTAAATCCAACTGATTTTTGCAATTACTGTTACTCATTTCTCCTTATGCTACAGGTAACAGATGTTCACCTGCAAAAGCTGACTGGGCAGCCTTCCATCTGTGCAGCCTAATGCTCATGGAACTTGATGGCAGGCCCTCACCAGAAACCCTGCATACACAAAAACTTGCATTTCCAGAACAAGAGACTGAAGTTGACTCAGCCTAGTGAATGAGAATCAGGAAAGACCAGGCAGGCCTCGCACAAACGTAATTCCTCAGAGGGTCACACTCGCCAAAACAGATAAACCTCTGAATGCACAGCTGAGAATCTCTTTTACAGATGAAAGATCATGACTGCAATATCTTTACAGAATAAACATCATATGCAGCAATGTATTTGCTAAATCATGAATCTCTAAATTTGCTTTAATTCATAGCAGAGAAAGACCCTCTCTACATAAACAACTCTTCCTTGGAGTGTTGTTGCATGAAGAATGGAAAGACTGAGCTAATCACAATTAGCTAGTTGAAGACATAATGAAAGTCATATGACAACTCCATGTCTTGGTGCCTAATTATTGATAGTGCTCTCTCTGACTCAGTCTAGCATAACAGTATTTTTACAGTGCAATCTGTGAAACCTCTTACAAAGCCTAAAATAACTTTAAGAACTCCAGAAATTAATCAAGATTCCCATCACAATGTCAGATTGAAGTTTGTAGCTGTGTTTTTTGTGCCAATGCTTTTCCTCAATTCTCCTTTAGATCTGTGTTTCCTCCAGTTGTGATGCTTCTATCTCACGGGGATTCTCAAAGGTGTCCAGAGATGGTCATAAAATGTTTATGCTAGCAGAGAAGAGCTAATTGCCTGGCTGCTGCCAGCAATTTTAGGTAGTTACCTTTTCCCCAGAGAATGTAAATACTTGCAGCAGTTACAACCTCTTTTCCTTCCTCCTAATGTGGAGGAACTTCTCACCCTCTGAGCAGAGGGAAATGGTAATCAGAGGGGCTCAAAAGGGAGGCTGACCCACAGAACTGGAGAAACACTGCACTAGGGAATATTTCAGTAGCCTGATCCCTTCCAGTTTCATCATTAGATTGTGAGGTTTTCCTCCACATGTACACTTACGGCAGTGTGAATCTGAACCTTCAGACTGCACAGCATAGAAAGCAAAGTCTTCACCCTATCAGGCAATAAAATGACCCCAAACAACAACAGCAAAATGTTCAACCATGCAGCACTTAACATTTAGTAGATACCCAGAGGGTTACCAGCTAAGTTTAGCCAAACACTGCCCTCCAGCAGAACTCATTGTCTGCCCATACACTTTTGTTATACAAATTTGTCTGCAACAAATTTGTTATTAAAGCACATGGAGTTATTGCATCATGTGGAGAAAAGAAAATCTCATTTTTTTTACTGCAACTCTCTTGTCCTCCAGACACAAATTATGGAGTAATTTTTAGGTTTTCAAGTAACTAGAGCATGTTCAGGGAATTCCTGTGATGTGCAAGCCTAAAAGCAGGTAAATGGAACATAAGAATTTTCTCCACTCCAGAAAAATAGATGCTTTAGTTTATAGAAAGTTTCAGAAATTGGATGACTGAAAGTACTTGAGAACTGCAAAATCTCCATGGATTAATAGATCGCGTGTATTGGTGACCTCCTTCTCGTCACACTGCAACAAGTGCAGAAAGCTTCCCATGGTTCAGGCATCTTTACATTATTTTATTCAGAAGCTCATTTTCCCTTCTTAATCCTCCTTTTCCTCTGTGACAGACATTTTAGCTGAGCCAATTTGCTTCCTGATCCAGCTTTCCAATTAGGTGTCTCTTAAAAGCTGTTTATGTTTTAGCACGAGCAACTGTTTGATATTTTGTTAGTGAGCAACTGTTTGTTAATACTTAACATCAAGAGCTATTAGCTACACAAACACTTGCTGGCCTTCAATATATCCTTCCATGTATCCTTTCTTCACATTACTCATGTGGGAAAGGTTGAGTGTTAAATGTAGTTTGCATTTGTTTGGAATTGTTTTTTTTTAATGAGGTCAACCCATCATGGATTTATATCAGTTTCACTTCAAATGTGGTGTGACATTTTCCAGCTTCCAGCCCTCTGGTTACAGCTGCCACAGCCTTGCCTTTAATTTGCATGGGGGAGGGAGTGTTCATTGGAGTTGCTTTAAGGCTCCACAAACTGTTGACAGAAGGAAGACATGAAATGCCTCACTGAACCAACTCCAGGCCAAATAAATGCAAACAATTCAAAGCTAGAACTATCTGGCAGCTGCAGCTGATTTGAGAAAATTTTTTGTTGAGCCAGGAAAATATTTTCCTTCGACAAGGTTGTCCCTGGAATACATTAGGAGCCACAAAACACAGAACAATATCTTTGGTAATGAGATTATTTTCTTGTCTGTAGTATCGCTTAAGGTAGTGTGGAAAATTCCTGTCATGCAGGAAGGCTGAGGAAAGCCTGAGATGCTAGTTTGGGTTTACTTACCAGTCATCACATGAAGGTGTGTGTCTGAGTAGGTGAAGATTTACAGTTACACATGAACCTGGAACTGCATAGGGGAACGTGAAAGCAGCAGGAGGAAAAGACAAAAAGGCTGCGATGTGCTCAGAAAGTATAAACACCCATTAATCCCGCTGGGACGAGGGAACAGCCATTACTGCCTGGACTGGGGTAGTTAAAGAGGCTGTAGCACATCTGACTCTGCAGTCACAAATGCCACTGGAAATGCATGGTGCTAAAACTTCACCACAGTCTGTTCCAACACAAAGTCCATCCATGAGACACCCCTGGTACAGTCAGTCACTACTTGACACTGACATTTTTATTCACAGTCCTGTTACAGAAGAAAAGAAGGTTTTGCCACCACATACTATTTCTTAAAGTTAGTACACTGGCACAAAACACAAATTCACTATGGATTTTTGTGACTTGTACCCTTTTCAGAAACAGCTAATGCCTTGCAATCAAGTATGACAAAAATAGTTTACCTCTCATCAACTGATGAAGGCTGTAAATGCCACTAGTCAAGCTGCTTGGGCAGCTGCCTGCACTCCCCAGGCTTTTAAGAGGGAAGCTGGTGGACAATGGGCTGCTCTGTTCAAAGTGCAACTGCACAGATTTTCATGTACCCTCAGTTCAGTAACTATGCATCTTCACAGTGCCCCTTTTCAAAGAAGTCTGACCTACCTGTGAGAAGCAGCAGTGATTTTCTTGGAAGTGAACTTCTTGGTACAACTGAATGGTGCACTTTTATCTTTTTAAGAAATATCTCTGATGAAGTTAGCAAAGTTGACTTTTAACTCTGCTATGGAGAGCCCAATAATACACATTAACCAAGATGAAGCGAACAAAGCAGCAAAATAGGTGAGGCTTCGATTTGAACAGCACATTCTAATTTAGGTGGGTGGCAGGGGAATAGTATCATCCCTTCTGGCAATCCTACCTGTCCCACTTGAAGCCTCTGTGTAGCTAAAAACAAAGTTTCATGAGTTACTTCATTGACTCCATCTGCTTGGTGTGCAAGACATTGAGGTAATAAACCAGTTTAAAGTACAGATTAGTGCCAAGAGCTACGCAGTTACCATTCTGTTTTGCTTTATTTTCAAACGGGCCACATGAAAGTGATGGTGTAGCCTCCCAAAAAACAACTAAGCCCAGGTGAATTTCACCTGTGGACAGTCATTTTCAGGGGAATTCTGGCTCAGCAGCAAGGATGGCATCTGGTTGGAAAGGCAAGACTGTATGGGCCTGGGCTCACACAGCAGAAAGGAGAGGCCAGTGCCTGTTCTCCCTGTGAGCGCTTCCTCTGCTGCACGTGCCTTGTTTTAACAACACTGGTGACCAGCCTGACAGAAACCAAGGCGTGTGAAAGAGGAAGAAAACTGTTCCCACAGAACCCAGGAACACTAGAGGCAGGGAGAAAGCAGCAGGTATAAAATGTGAGGTGGGAAAAGCCTTAGGAAGCAATCAGATCTCTTGGAAAATGGGAAGGAGAGCTACAGTGGCTTGGGTGGGTATTTATGATCCACTGCTGTGCTCAGCTCAGACAACAGCATTCTCTGAGCACTGAGAGAGGATTATAATCCATCTGTATTATTCCTGCTCTGATGTTTACTCCACCAGATGGAAAATCTGCATCTAAACATCAGAAACATGAGTATTATCACTACCTTATAAAAAGTCTTATCTCACAAGCTTAATTAGGCTTATTCCCACCACAAAATAAATTTAGTACTTGATTTTACATGATTTGTTTTGTAGATGCAGCATTTCTGTTAGCCTCTACACAGCATGACATACAAAGACAAGTGCTTGTGTTTTGTAGAGCGTTTTTAGAGATTATAAAAGTGTTGAGTGCCTTGAAATTTATGAACTAATTTCCACCCAAAAATACTACAGTAGTGTAGTGAAAAGGTTTGTCAAAACTGGCTTTAAAATTCCCAGTTATCAAAAATCTCTACTTATGCAAAACAAAGCTTTTCCAATGTATGATCAATCAGCATGAAATATAGTCCAAACCTTGAATATAAAATCTAACATGTTTCTGTTTGAAACAGTGGGTGTTTATCAATATGTTATGCCCCAGTGGCCTTATAACATTCAATGATTTTTAAGATGCTTCTATTCTACTGCTCTGCAGCTGTCTGTGGAACAGGACAAAAAGATAAAACCAGGCAACTGGAAAAAAGCCCATAACCATTCTTGCAACTTGACATACCTGTAGATCCTCTTTAGTTTGATATTGAAATTATTAAAAAGCAGGCATTATATTTAATCAGAGCCATTATGATTCAAGATTTAAGGGACATGTTTGGGACACATTACTACGGAAGTATCAAGTACTTTGGCAATGATGATTCTGATGCCTGCAAGGCAAACACCTATGTGTTGTTATAAGCTAAAATCACTTCAAAGAGGTCACCGACGTGTCCTCAAATGGTAAAAGCTACCAGTTAAAATGAAACTCTAACAAAGAAGTTCCCATTATCCAGCACCTGCATTGCTTGGTCTGCCTTTACCTAATATGAAACACAGTAACTGTAAATGCTTACTCATTTAAGAGAGAGGCTATCACACCATGTTGATTCCAGCTATCCCAGAAAACAGTACTCAGAGCCCACTATTTCAGCCCTGAGAAATGTGGCATAACTGACAGTTAACAGAAAAAAACCTGACTGAAAAAGTTGTGGATTGGTAGATGATCTTAAGAGAATCAGTCCAGTCCAGAAGCATAGTTCACATAGCATCGAAATTCATTGGCTAAATTTCGTGAGTGTTTTGGAATAAACTTGCACATCTTCACACCAAGGTGCTTTGCTGCCTCTTCCTCCATGACTGCACCTGCAGCAAAAATAATTTGTATTAAATTAAAGAAACAGTAACAGAATGTTTGAACTTTTTAAATAGCTCCTCCCAAATGCATACATAGCCTGTTTTTTTTTTTTTTAAGGAAGGCAAGCTTAAAGTAACTACACTCTCAGCCTTCCTTAATAACAGAACCTACTGGGAAACTTGAAGTAAATCTAGAAGAATGGAAGACATTCCAAAGAAATTAATGTCCAAGAAAATTCATAAAAATAAGTAGAGGGTATCAGTGCCCTTTTTACAGAAAACAAATTTGAACTCAGTCTTCTTGCTACATTCCAAGGAAGTTAAATGGTAGGGAGCCGTGGGAAATGCAAACAGATTACATCTACTCTTTCACTTACATAAACCACGGGGTGATATTTGCAGCTACACACTGAGCAATCACTGCTTTGAGCAGTAAACTGAAGGACCACCTATCGATTCCAGGGAAAAAATTCTGAGAACCACCCTCGTGTCTGACTGCCATGTGCACTTAAACCAAGGAGCAGGCTTTCTATGGCCACATTATTTTAATTTTTCTTCATTTTGCCTGCTTGGTTGCCTTCTCCCTAATTGTACATACAGAGGGGTTTTGACCTTCACTTTTTGGAAAGGTTTCCTGGATATCTTCAGATAACAATACAGTAATAATAAAACAGGTTAAGAAAAGCCATGACTTGGGTAGACACACATCACTTCTCAAAACAGCACGTGCACTTTCCTAAAGAAGGACCCACAAGTACAGATATCTAGTTATCTCATTTCTACTTTTATCACTGCTTTTCAATTCCTCCTGCTGTATTTCAGTGCCCAAAACATAAGCAATAACTTGCACCTATGTTTGCCATTCCCAGATTTCAATCATTGCCATTATAGAGAGTGGCCCTTCTACAAGAAAAATTATATTTCTGGAATTTTGCTGGATGATCTTATAATTCCTCAAAATTTAGTAAAATTCATAATGCCATAGGAAAAAGGGACTGACTTGAACTATTAACACCCAATTCTGTTTAAAAGAAAGGTTGAACTCAAGTACTCAAGTAAAAAGCTTAGGATTCCTCCTTAAATTGATGATGATTCAGCATTATTGAGTTAGGATTTGTCTTATGTAAGTTTGTCATTAGAAAGAGAGAAAAAAGCTACTTAAGGGGACCTAATATTTTTGTTGGTTATACCTGTGCAAAGCAGAATCTTTCCTTTTGTTAGGTATTTGATGGTCTCTGCAGTCTTTTGAAGGCATTCCTCAGACAGATAGGGTGGATCTGCTATTACAATGTCAAAACTGTGTGGCAGGAGATTTTCAGGTAAGTCCAAAGGGTGGTTGTAATCGTAGAAGATAAACTCTTCTCCGTACACAGAAAACCTTCTGTCATACTCCAGTATACACACGGAAAAATCCTCACCATCCTGTTCTTTCAGTTTCTGGTACACACTCGGTGCACTAATGCATGCTATCCTGAAAAAAACACAATAACTTAAAATTGTAATTTTAAAAGGCAAACAACAGCAACTAAACTCTACAGCAGTCCTCAGAGAGGCTTTGGGAAAACATTTTAAACATAAGGCCCAAAAATGTAAAGTATTCTTCCTCCATTCTAACAATTAATTACTTTAGTAACAAAGTCTTAAGTATGAAAGTCATTACCTGTTGAACCCCATGCTACATAAAGATCTTAAGCTTAACTACACAGAAAGTCTTGTTTCAGAAAAGGAAGTACACTCAAAAAATTAAAAATTACTGTTTATAGGAGTAGGAAGAAAACCAAGTTTTTTCCATCTGTTCTACAGAAACATAATATAAAAACTAAGAAAATAATTACAAGTCAATAATGTGCTCTGAAGCACTTTGTATTTATCAAAAAATTAAAAAGATTACCAGTAAACTTTTACAAGGCACAGCCTACAACATTCAGTGAAATGATAAACAGGAAGATCAGTATAAAATATTAACTAAATAACATCAAAGTAGTTCTGCAGTATCTCAGTTGAACAAAACTGAAGTACAACGAGTAATGAATTAAACTGCATGTTCTTGTCTACATAGCAAAAACAAAATATTTGCAGAGGAGACATGTTAAATCTATAACACAATTATTAAAACCTACCTGCCGCCTTTTCCAGCTGCCAGAACTGCTTCTTTAGCCAGGCATGATGCAGTTTCATCACTGTACCAAAACTGGCTCAGTTGCTGAGAAAGAAAATGCACAATTACAAAGAACATCAAATCTCCTGGCTATGCTATGCAGAGTTATGTGTGGTGAGTCATAACTGAAGAAAACTACAATCCATAGCAATTTCTCAGTTCACAACCTGTAAAGCTGGAAAGGTGAATGTTTTCCCGACAGTCTTCCTACTTCTGTAATTTAGTGATATGCAGCAGGTACCTTACACTCTGTTTCCAAAGCATGAACTGCAGTATCAGGAAAACCAAGAAATCCAAACCACCAACAAAGTATTTCAGAACTAATATGCAGATGCACATTATTTATGTGCTCTTAAATTGAGTTCCTTCAGCAGATGAGGAAAAAGGACCTTGAAAAGTGACAGTATGGGAAGAAGGAAAAGGATAAGAAAGATAAATCAGAACGGATCAGAAAAAGGAAGACCAAAAAACCACAACCCAGAGACAAATCAAAACTCAATTTGTCACAAATAAAAACAAGCACCAAAACAGTCATCCACAAAAATAAAGAAATAGAACACACACACACACAAAAACAGATGTAAAAGGAAAGATCACTTGCTCTTGTTACACTATGTTTGTCTCAGACTCAGGGAAGAGTCTTTACTACTATTACATGCCAGACTGGAGTTAAAATTTCCAGAAGCAGCTTTCTGTTAGCAACTTTATTCCCTCTCCGTGTACTTTCAGTCTGCACCGCCCATGCGCATGTGGAGCAAACAACTATATATAGATTTAATACTAAAGCAAATCTCCCTACAGTGTTGCCATCCATTAATAAGAACATCTTGAGTGCTCCCCTCTTTAATTTCATTTCATTATCCAGACACCAAAGCAACTTGGTCTGGACTAGTCCTCTATCTGTGCTTCATTCACTGAAATTTATAGTTTCTTACCCAGTTTTCTTCTATTGAGCCAATGGAATATTGATTAAACCCTTGGGAGGTCTTCATGCCCTCTCTCTGCTGCTGTTCCAAATAGAACTCCTGGAGGGCAGCCAACGTATGGGATGAAAGCTGGGGAATGTCATCATCATCGTCCATTTTCTTAGATGTCAAAAAGAAAAAAGAAATCAATTAACCCTTTTCAATGGTGAATATTTTTTTAAAACAACATAATCTTGTGATGTAAATCAACTTCCACCAAGAATGCAGCTAACTAGGAAAACCTCCTAACAAAAGAAAACTTACACCCTCTACTTAAGCACTCTTAAATCAGTGAGAGGCCAATTGGAAACAAGTCTCCATAGAGAATTCAGGAAGAGCAGCAACACTGTTCCCTTTCTGTACAACATGGATTTGGCTTGTGTTCTTACAGGGCATTACAGCTCTCGGTTTCCTGTGGATCTGGATAATCCTATAGAAATTATTCCCTTCCTTCCTGGAAAGAATGATAGCTATTGGTCATTCCCTCCCATGTTCAAAAGCCACACAATTTTGACTCCAAATGAAGTAAACTAGCATTCTAGCTCAGCATCACCTGGTTTTAACTTCCATGACATAAAAAGATTCCTCTAAATGCCACAAATCTACAAGGAAAAAAAAAAAAAAAAAAAAAAAAAGCAGTCAAGAAGCTCCAAAAAGACATGGTATGTACCAGTGGAAAAGTACAGCCATTTTCAGAAAGCTCCTGAAGTGGGTTCTGCCAGGCAGCACCTCTGAGCCCTCTGACCCCAGGCAGCACAGCAGCCTCTCCCAGAGACCAGCGTCACCTCATGGAACAGAGGTGCTGGAAAGGACTCAGCCAGTGAAAAGAACTGGAGAAAACTGAGAAAGATTCTTCTCTCAAGAAACCCATTTTCCCTGCATCCAGCCTAAGAACCAGCACACGAGCAATGCCTTTAACAGAGCCTGGGGACAGGGATACGCCTGCATTGTGCAGAAGTCACCGAGAGCCACTGGCCACCTGAATGGTGAGTGAACATTTTGAGTCATTTCAAGTGGAGCTGCTCATGGTTTTCTTCTCCTCATTCCCTGATTTACAAGGAGAGCACCAGAACTGGCAGTCTCCTCCCCTTCCACCCTTTCAAGATGAAGTTTCCTAAAACAACTTCCTCCTGTTTGCTGGAAAAATGGTACCTTACCCTGGCACTGGGAGATAACTCTGCCATTCCTCTGACATAGTATACACCTAGGGAAAGCTCTTATCTGCAAAACCTGGCTTTTCCAGAGTATAATTTACTGGCTTGCTGGCTTCTCAGGCCAGGTTGGCCAAACAGAGAATTGTTCACAGCCCAAAGACTCACACAAGAGAATTGCGGAGTCCAGCTACCTAGTAAAACCAAAATCATTTTTTCCCCCTAATTTTTCCTTGAACAAAACACAAATGCTTTGGCAATATTTACATTATTAAATCACATATTATTTAAAGTACTTATTATAGAAATGACTGTACATCCAGACAGATAACACAATTTCTAGCCACAGTGCTCTAACAATACACAATACTACGACCTACTTTAGGCCCTATACAACAATTAATTATTGTTAGGACAGGTAGAAATTTACAATCACTCCTTAAGTCATAGCATTTTTTTTATTAACTGAATGATACATATAGTAATCTGGTCTGCTGTTACCCCCTAAGCAATAACACAACCATGCTTTGACTAAGAAACTGAAAAAGGTGGAAAGCTTCAGTTTTTAAGTCAAAAGTTGAGATTTTTAAAATTTTCTGTTCAGTGAGCCCATACTGGCATTTGCAAAGTCTAAATCCATGCCTATGAATCAAAACCCTCATAGATAAAGTTGCTGCTGAAGAATTTACCATTGTTTTCAGAAGATAAAAAAGCCATAGAGATCTTTTATTTATTAATAATTTTTAGTTGATTTTTTTATACTTTTCCTTTTGGTTTGTAAATTAAAGCCTTAGGAACCAAGAAGTAATTAACTGTGAGGTTTTGCGAGGCGAGGTAACTCAGAACATATGGTAGAAATATTATGTACAGCTATTACAAATTACTCCAAAATTCAATATATTTTTCTGAACGAATATACTGACTCAGGTTATTAACATGAAGACATTCTCGTGCTTAAGAACTACATCAGAAAACCCTTAAAGTGAGTTTATGTGTACAAGACTTGTAAATTCCTTCAAGGGAGACAGTCCTACTGTTTGAAATACCTTCATTATCCCTTCAGAAAATTCACTGCTCTCAAGTCCAGAAGGAACCCTGAAAATTCTACAGGAGGATGGGAAGAAGCACAGAAGCTCACAGTGCCTCTGACACTTTAGGGCATCTTTACAATCTTAATTCCCAAGGTCCCTGAGGCTCCAGCTGACCAATCCCTGCTTGCCCCAGGCCTGGGGTCCCTCCACAGGCAGACCATGCTCTGTCCTCACACAGATGCTCTCTGAACACCACACAGGGGGAAATCAGATATCCAAGAACAGCTCAAGAACACCGCGTATGGCTTAGAAATGTAACACTCACTGTGAAGTCACAGTCCTCCTAAAGGAAAACACTAGAAAAGGAGGTAAGCTCCCTCAGATAAAGGAACAGGAACAGGCAGGGCTGTGTTCATAAGGAAAAACGGCAAATTTGAATGATACTGGTCTACCCATAAAACAGGAAAAATGAAGCAGCGAAATACACCATGTGAGCTGCAGTGCAGCACGTAGGATGAAGGGGTGGATGGCCCTGCAGACTCTTTAGTCCCTTCCCCTGTCCAGAGCTCAAGCTGTCTCTTATTAGCTGAGGCACTGGTCAGGCAAATGTCATCACTACAGAGTGAAAGCTCTCCAAAGAAAACAAAAAATAAATTAAGAGAGATAAGAGCACCACAGGAGTCTCCAAGGCCTTGTTCACACAAGAATGTTGCATGTATTTAACAATAGGTTCTGGCAGTCATGTATGAAAAGTCTTTTTTTATATAGTCAAATTCTAAGACAGAGGAAAACATACTCAAAAGAAACACTATGGGAAAATCAAGAGCCTTTGGTCCCCAGTACCTTTATTTCACCTGTAGTTATGATCACGTGGAGAACAGGTGATAAGAAAACATCAGGGAAGACTGCTAAAAGGCCATGGAATAGAAGTACATCTGGAAAGCCATGCTGCTCACCACTGGGAAGGAGGAAGGACAGTGTTAGCCCTTTAGATCTTTTACCAAGAATATAAAAAGCACACGTGCAACTTCAGAAAAGATCTTATTCTAAGAGTAACCTTGATCAAAAGACAGAGCATGAAATGGAGTTAAATCTAGTTGTCTGTGTTTTTTCCAAGCTGCCCAAGTCAGTCTTTGAGACAAGCAGCTCATCATCCACAGTGTTTATAGCACACACCGAGAAAAGCTGGCCAGTTGTGTGCAACCGTAATGAAAATCACCTGGAAGAGGCTGCAACCACCTGCCTGAAGGTAGAGAAGTCCTGATCTAATAGACTGGAAAGCTACTAAATGTCTGGACTTGTGCCCTAATACCTCAAAAGCCGGAATTTCACAATGTGTCAAAGTCACACAGAAAGTTCATTGAAGAGAAGCTCCCAGAGGATTACCAAATACACAGAAACTGCACTGGATTAACAAAGTAAAGTCAGGAGGCCTGGTGGCTACTTCAAGCAAAAGGAAACTACGATGTATCCCACGGAGACACAGGCAGGGCTCGGGATCGCCGGTCCCTCCTACACGTGGAGAGGAACACTGCCGGCTCCCGGAGAGGGCCCTTTCCTGCTGTCCCCTCCCCCGTGTACCGCTTCCAGGGCACCCTGCAGCCACACAGAACCCCCGGGGGGGCTGGCGTGACCCCAGACAGCCCGGCCGCGCCTCGGCCGCCATCGCCCGCGGGGCGCATTGTGGCCGGCCGGTGCCGGGGCGGTGACGGGCCGGTGCCGGGGCGGTGAGGGGGCGATGCCGGGGCGATGCCGGGGCGGTGAGGGGGCGATGCCGGAGCGGTGAGGGGGCGGCGAGGGGGCGATGCCGGGGCGGTGAAGGGGCGATGCCGGGGCGGTGAGGGGGCTCCGCGCCGCCCCGGCCCCGCCGCCCCCGGGCAGCAGCGCCGCCGCCCTCACGGCGGTCCCAGGCCGCGCTCCCGCCCCGCGCGCGCCGCTCGCGCACTCACCGCCCGCCGGCCGCCTCCGCGCGTGCGCGGCTCGCCCCAGGCCCCGCCCCCGCGCACCGCCCCGGCCGGGGCCGCGCGCCCCCTGCTGGAGGCGGCTGGGCCCGCGGAGCTGCCGGCCCCGCCCCGAGCGCGCCGGGAATGGCGTCTGTGCCGGGATGTGAGGGGTACGGCAGCCGGGCTGCGGGCCCTGACAGCCCCGGGCACCCGGCCTGTCTGACTCGCACTGCACTGACATCCCTCGAGTCAGATGGCAAGTGCTCAGGAGCCGCCAGCTTCTGCCTGGCACCGCAGCCCAGCTCCCCAAACTGGTTTTCTACATCTGGCTCTCCTGTCCAGGCTTTCCATTTCTGTTCAGCATTAGCAGGCTGGAACAAGTTCGCTCTCTTGCATACAAATAAAAGTCGAGCTGATTCTTAGATTCTTTCAAAATATAGCAAGTTTTAAAATACCTTCCTTCTTTAACTCAATAAAATCATATAATGGTTTAGGTTGCAAGGGACCTTAAAGACCATCTAGTTTCAACCCCACTGCCATTGGCAGGAACACTTTCCGCTATCCCAGGTTGCTTCAAGCCCCATCCAACCTGGCTTTGAACGCTTTCAGGGTTGATACACACCTTGTCTGAGCAACTTATTCCAGTGCCTCACCACTGTCAGAGGAAAGAATTTCTTTCTAATATCTCATCTAAACATACTTGCTTTCAGTTTGAAGTCATTTTCCCCTTGTCCTGTCATTATATACCCATGTAAAAAGTTTCTCAGTCGTTTTTGTAGGCTCACTTTTGTAGGAAGACCACATGTCACCACAAATCCTTCTCTTTTCCAGGCCAAACAATCAAAATTCTCTTAACGTTCCCTCGTGTGAGAAGTATTCCCCGTCTCTTATCATCCTGGTGTCCCTCCCTGGGACTTGCTCCAACAGGGCAATGTCCTTGTGCTGGGGACCCCAGAGCTGGAAGCAGTATTCCAGGTGGGGTCTCACTAAACCAGAGGGGAAAATTTTAATTCACTGTATCTTTCCCTTTGGTCATAAAAACATCTCATTTCCCTGTTTCTCGTGTAGACACAACATGCTTTTCTGGCACCTCTCATGATCTCACTGCCCCAAAAAGCTCACCCATTTTTCTCCATTCTTTCTTTATAAAGTCTGATGTTTGTAAAAGTCACGAGCATAGTATTGTCTGTCACTCAATAACTCTCCAAGAATCCAACTCATAGGAGGTTGCCTATCAGATTATTTAACCCAACAGCAGACTTCCCTCATGTTCTCCAGAGCAAGAAGTTGTATCAGCATTGAGCCGAGTAAGAAACTACTGTTTTACCTACAACCTGCTCAGTCTTCATCTGCCACATTTCAGTGTGGCTGAACAGAAAGTCATGGGCTCAGCACTGGGCATTAATGAACAGAGCAGAACTATTGCTTTGGAAGACAGAATGACTAAATTAATGATAAAATATTTTTGCATCACAGCATACATAAACAGCAGAGAATCAAATTTTCTTGTCACCATAGGATATGGGGATAAGCCGATTTTTCCTTTCCTTAACCTCTCATGTGGAAACAAAGCTTTTTGTGACAGTAGAGAACTGTGGGCATTTTCCTTTGGTTTAAAAGACTTCTTTGCAGTCTGGATCTGGCATTCAGTGCATTACCCACTTCGTCTTTGAAAGTTCTTGCCAAAAAAAGTCTTCATCCCAGCACAGAAGACTGTCACATATGGAGGGCATCCATATATATCCATGCTACCACCACTGCTGTAATTTAAAACAAACAAACCCCTTTTCCCTGCATTGTGGAAAGTGACAATTGTCTTTATATTGATACCTATATAGCATAACTGAGTGCAGCAAGAAATGTGGTTTAGGTACTACAGTGAAGTGACACTTCAGTAATTTCCCTATTTCATGCATGTTTGTAAGGTATTTTACATTAAAGACATTCTGCACAGGGCTGATAATGAAAGCAGAAATGAGACTGGGATGACACATGCTTTCAGTCCAGGTTTCCCAGAGCAGCAGACTGCCCCTTGGCAAGCAATGCCTCCTCACCAGAAAGGTTAGACAGATCACATAAGGGCACATGGCTGTGTGGGGGCTTGGGGGTGGGCTGACAGGGTGACATTATTTAGGTTATGATATCAGATACTACTTGGCAGCAAACACAGCCCTTGCTTGAATCCTGTTACAAGACAGTTCTAGAAGCAAAGCTCCAAAGGAGCTCAAGTGACCCTGTAGGAAGGGAAAAAACAGGTTATCTCTGGCTGCAAATTCTTTAGGATGCAAGGACAAATGAATCACAAATGCAGGAATACCTGTAAAGTGCACCCTGAAAGAAATTTCTTATTAGTAATTGGGTTTTATTGTTCCCTAATATTTTTTGCAGACAGATATTTTCAATTAATCTCCTCTGTCCTTTCACTGACAGACCCATGTCACACAGCAGTGATACCAGTGTCCTTGAGACAAACCTGATGATATAGATCATTGCCTCTTCCCTAATGTATTTGCTAGATCTGAAACAGTGTTTAAAAACACAGTTCTATCCTGGAATGCAATAGCAACTTGTTACTCACAAGGCATTTGTGTTTTAGGATTTGAGTTTTTATTTTTACTCTGCTGTATTTTTTCTCTACTAATGAAATTCTAGTTTTGTTCTCACTGTAGCACAAGCCATAGCCGTGTGGAAAAGTATAATTAGGTTTAATTAATATGAAAATAGATTATTAAATTCTAATTGTAGAATCCTTCCTGTTGCCATTAAGTCTAAAAAACTTCTATTAACTTAAAAAAGAACACACTAAAAAACGCCCTCAACATGTTTAGAGCTGGCAAACCAACTGCATGTTGATTTGGAAGGCAGCGAAGCATGCAATGCTTTACAACCATACGTGGATTATTTCTAATTAATAACATAATCCTACTTGTGATTATGGAAAACAGCAAAGTGAAAATATTTTACTTAGGAAACAACCTGCAACCCCTCCTCTCTGTAAGCACAGCTCGCTGCACGTTTACTTTCACTCCCAAGCTGTTCCCCCTACACATGGATCAAATGTGTGTTGGAGCCCCGTGGGGTACCTGTGTGGGCCAGGTGCACCACAGCTTCCCAAGACCTTGTGGCACAATGGAAGGACAGACTGTCAGTCAGCCTCGTCAAAGCTTGCAGTCATTCCATGAATTCAAGTACAGAAGTAAGCTTTCATCTTTAAGTACTTTATGGAGCCCCAACTCTTTCTCTATGTTTCTAAGACAGAAATCTTAGAAACATGACAGTGATATAAGATCCCCACGACTTCTTTATATTTTGCCAGGCTTTGTGCATTCCTTGGAAGTGATTTAGGATCCACAGTGGGCTATAGCTTTCAGCCAGAAAAATGCTCTACATAGGTGACCACTAGTCACTTAATACCACCTAGTGGTATTGACATTGCAAGCAGACTTTACAAGTATTTGAAAAAAGAAAACCCACTCAACCCTTCAACAGAATTATCAGTATCTATACTTCTGCACATTTTCACATCCCCATAGATTTTACCATGGCTTCTGATTTACACAGTTCTCTCAAAAAAGGTCCCGAGATACACAGTAACATCCAACCTTTATAGCATTATCCGGCCCCAAAGCCTTTGTCATGGTTGTTTTTGCTTTTTCCCCCAAAAGATGTAATCACTCTGCCATCACAAGAAGCAGGAAGGAAAATATATAAAATATATTTAGCAAAACCAGTAAAATTAAAGTGGAACAGAAAATGCAGTCAAGTAGCAAACATGTACAGCAGCAGATTTTACAGTTTTTCCTACACATACCTCTGCACTTATTTCACACATGCTCTTTAAGGAGAAGGAAGAAAATAGAAATCAGATAGTGTTATGAAAGAAAACATTTCTTTTCCTGAACAGTAAATGGGGTTTATTACTGCTTTCTGCTTTTGAAACTCCAATTCAGATTATATATATATACCTCTAAGAAAAATAAGAGAAGGACACCCTTTTCTCTGTCCCTAAAGCAAAATTACATTGTCCTTCTTTTAGAGATTATACTGGTATCTTAAATAGTTACACTCGCAAGATCTAGTCATTATCTGGCCATCTTAAGAGATGCAGGTAACAAACATTTTAACCAAGATACAAAACAGGTATCCAATTTTTCCAGCTTTCCTGAGGCTAAGTGAATTGTTTAATTACATGTGCGCTTATCAAAATCCATGTTACAGTACATTTTAACAGTAGTTTGTTAAGAAATCATGAAAGTGCATAACAGCCTAAAAGCAGGCAAAAAGTACTTCAGAAGAACAGTCTTTCCTTAAAGTGGCAGAAGAATATAAGCCTTCCCCAAAGTAGTGCTGATCTTGTGTGAGGACACCAGTGATCTTCCTAGAGATTCCACAGTGTGGTAGTGGGCTTTTGGCTTTGGGGTGGTTTTTTTTGTGAATTACAACAATCATTTAAATGAACAAAAGACCATTAGTAGTATTGGTGCAGTTCCAAAACTAAAGCAAATGTCCTGACAGCTTATTAAACCAAGTTACCGGTGAGGCTTTCAAATCAATACTTGTGTTGGAGTCTATTGATGACTTTCATTCAGGGAACACTGAACACAGAGATGGGAAGCAGTCTCAATATGCCACAAACCTAAACTGCAGCATCCAAAACAGTACGTTAAAGCAAATCAAACATATTTGTCTTTACAACCATTAACAGTAGGCCAGACAGAGAGAGGAATAAAAAGGGAAGTACATCACACCCACAGCTTTGCTTTAACTTGTAAAGGCAACAGCGTGTCAGGAAAATCAAATCCAATACCATCTAATAGATGTTAAAGTGAAAACAGCTGTTCCACAAGATTCAAATATAGACAGCAGAAAAACTAGTAATGAATTATGTATCCATCACAGTGGGTAGCTTTTTTGTTCTCTTTGGATATATAGATTTGTCTGGAATGTTTTCCAAAATAAACAGGAATTTATTATTTAATTAACAAAACTTACACTGATAGTATTGCATTTCATTTCAGAGTTCCAAAACAGTACTCTTTTCCCCAACAAGCTTGTTGAAAAAATGGCAGGCTTTTGCTAATCCATTTTAAGATGTCATGTTAAACATTACAGAATTCCACTTGTACATTGATCTGTTTTTCTGGATAAGACTGTAAACTTATCACTTTCTTCTCCTCCTCCTTCCCTCTTCCAGTTCATGTACAACCTGCTGCTTGGTTGGCTGTCCAGACGAATTCCACTTGGAGGGTTGCACTTTTGTACTTTTCTGCTTTTAAGACATGGCAAATCACTGCACGAAAAAATCCACCACCAACTCCACCACTCACAATTGAAGCCAATATAAGTTTCAAAAAGGCAAAATTTATGGGGTTTGTGTGTACTTGGACAAACAAGTGTGAATAAAGGCTTTGTACCCAAATCATTCAAGTTTATTCCAGGACTCATATTTAAGGTAAGCAGAATAGTTCCATTTTCGACATGAAAGGCTATTGGATACGCTGCTGTTAGTCTTACCAATTGCTTTCAGGAATTTCCTCAAAATTACCTTAAATGTTTCTGTCCCACCCCAAAATATTCACTGAACGAAACCATGCTAATATAAATATATAACTGCATAATCTTACTTTTGAAACAATAAAATTCTAGTGATACATACAGCCAAGATATATAGCAAGCTGTCACTACCATAGTAGTTGCGTAGTTTTACTTTCAGGATTTGTGAAGCTTTTTTTCCCTTTTCTAAATGATGTGAGTGCATGGAAGTAAGAGAGGGACACTAGAAAATAGCTGAAGTTTATTTAAATGCAATTGTATTATAGCACATTAGGAACTGCTGCCTGTAACTGAACTTATCTGATACCCATGAAGTAACATGCTGTTAGATGTTCCTTACATAGGAACAGATTATGAGCTTGGAAAACCTTTCTGTGCCACATACCATCATAAAAACTGTTTAGATTGAATATACACACACACACGAAGACCCAGAAATCAGAATTCCTTTTGAGTAGACAAATGCCACCAATATTAGTGACCTAAAAAATTACTTTAAAACTTCTTTTGGAAGATGGGAGAAAAGATTAATCTGATTATATATTCACAGTCATTTCTGGTAATTGCAGCCCAGTGTGAGATACTGCTGTTACACTTCTAATCACACTTTTTTCTGTTGATGGACAAACTCATGCCGTAAGTGCTCACGTAAACTTAAGTTACTCCACCAAGTTTTAACCTAATTGTTGTGCATTCACTGTAGCCAAAGAGCAAAAGGTATAGCCTAAGGTTTCCACTGTAAGGAAGTATAACAAATGCATTTTCAGAGATTCAACACAGGTGAGATTTAAAAAAAATATTAAACAAGAATACACACAAATAACACATGGCCAAAACAAAATAGAAAAAGTCTTTAGTGGAAAACAATTTTATCCTCTTCCTGCTTATGTATCTTAAAAATACACAAAGAGATCATTTCAAAATTGAAAATTCAGTCATGATAAGGCTTGATTACACAGCCATTTCCCAAGTCTTATTGCAATAAAATGTGAAATACTTCTATGCAACTTCATATCTTTAACTGTACAGATAAAACAATACTTGAAATCAACTAGCACTTCAATCTGTGTTTTTAATATATAAACTCAACACAGTATTGAACGACACATTTAAAATATTTACACACTTGACCAACAGCAGTACTAGCATTTATTGCCTTAGAACTGCATGTTCACTGCATGAAGGTTTCTTATTTTGCACAAAGAGAACAAATAATATAGGGGGGGTTTTTTCCTAATTAAAAACTCCAGAATGGTTTAACGGGAGATTGAAATGTGTGGCAAATACTATTAGAGAGGTTTTTATCAATTTCAAGTATCAAGCTGTAACAGATTGGAAAATTACATGGGTAGTATTATCTTCCTCTTGAGGTTGGAAGGGCCTTCCAAATCTGCTTAAGAGCAGCTTAAAACGACAGGAAAAGCAGGGTGGGGAATGGGAAGAAATGAAAAAGCAGAATCAATTTTAACTCACTGAAGAGAAGAGAAAGCCAGAGGTATCTTACTTCTCAGTTTCTAGGGCCCCAAGAAATCTCATACTGAAAAAAGGGCTTTATAACATAGCTGAGAGTTTGAGGCTCTAAAGCAAAACACACTTCATTATTTGCTTCATGATCAGTGCTATAAAACATTGATCTAAGCTACTGAAAACAGAGCACAAGCTACTCAAATGCTAATTTATGGGGGGGGGGCAGGGAAGTAGGGCTGGCTCTTTAAATTTTAATTAGGCTATCATTAGGCTTTGGTTATACTTAGTGACTGGAACAGACACAGGAGAAACATGTGGTATTTGTTCCTTGCAGAAAAATGTAAAAAAACCCAAAAGTAAAGTGAACGAAAAACCCTATCACCACAAGCAGCACTTGTCACAAGCAGAGGTACCAAAGCCTGAATAACCAATAACTGTCCTCTCTCTTAGAAGATCACAACTGAGGCACACTGGTGGGGAATCTCACCTTATATAAGACAAAGCTGCCATTTCAATCAGCTGTAATTGAAATAATGACAATTTACAGCAAGCATTAATGTACTGCAGTAGATCAGTTCTGGGAATACTGCACCATTGCTGCCTCTACTGGGCTTTACCATTATGAAAATCTTCTGTTTTCATTACAGTAAATCTTACACCTCACAAAACTAAAATTAAAGTATATAATATTTACATAGCATCTCAGATCCTCAATGCATTTTATAGGCATAAGCTAATCCTCACAACATCCCTGTGAGGTAGGTAGGTGTTAATGCTATTTTAACAACAACACAGTTTTAGTGACTTGCCAACGGCCACAGAGGATCCCGTGGAAAAACATTACAAAATTAGAGGAGCCTGGCTCCTACTCCTGCGCTTATATTCATCAAGCTACTTCCATAAAAAACCCCACCCTTCTTATGTAATTACTTAACCAAACCTGAAGTTACTTGAAGTGTTTTACAAGCAAAATGCTGCAAGTTTGTATTTTTTAATAGTTTTACAGATCACAAATTAGAATCTGCTTTCCCTTTTCAATAACTAGATTTTAAATGGACAACTGACTGCTCAGAACAAGCTTATTTTCTAGAACTACATGGCTTAGATATAAAGGGATTTGCCCAGGTAAACACTGGGGCTTTAGTGAGTTCTTCTCACTATGACTCCACAATGACTCCAATTCAAACCCCTCTCTTTCAACTAGTAGGATTTGGACATGCTGAGAAAACAAGTTTATCATTCCTGAGAAAAAAGGTGAGCCCTTTACCATTAAATAGTGAAACACAAACCTCTGGGCAAAAAGTAGCAGATTCTGGCAGTAATTCAGTGAAGCTAATTTAAGGCATAAATGCACATGAAAGTGGAAGTTCCATGCATCCAGTCCACTTCTCCCTGTCCCTGTGTATCTGTGCTTTCAACAAGGTCTTGAATCTTATGATTGTACTCGATGGTCATGCTTGTCAGCGTTGAAAACTACAGGTTGAACAAAATTATTATGCCAGCATTAGAACTAACAATTACAATGGGGAAGGAGCTGGCAAAATGGAAAAGAAGCTAGTCTCTGAATTAAAACACTGGTCCAATAATTTGTTTCAGCAAGAAAAGTCTAGACAAATATATTTGTTACAATTATATCATGCAGCATTTATAACTTGGTTTGAATTGCCTTTTTTCTTCCTTCAAAGAACCGGTGCAATTTTAGAACCATTATTCACTTTCCATAGTGAATGGAGAATTAATGCAATGATGCTATAAAACTTTCAGAACACTTATGTTAACTCAGCTCTCAGTGTTCCCTACAGTCTGAGTCTTTCCTGTGGACCCCAGTGTGCTTTCACACCCTGATTTACAGCAACTGGATGTGTAGAAGATCACAGAAGATTCTTCTTTTCTATTTTTTTTTGGTAGGGATGCAGAAATCAAATAGCTCAGGTAGAAGCAGTCACCAGGAGGAGTATGAATGAACAGGACTTATTTCCAGAAGCCTTTGCAACTATTTCATGAATGCCACTAAGCAAAGACATCTTAGCATTGCTCTAAAACAAATACAAAATGGCATGGAAAGATCCCCATTGAACATATGAGAATGAAAGGAAAATTAAAAAACAGGAAAAGTGTAACATCAAGCAGGAAATTACAAAAAAACCCCAAACCCTTACTAGGACAGTTTTCCTTTAACATATAATATTATTTTTAAACTAACAGCAAAGGAAATTTTTAAACCACCTTTAAAAGTAGTCTTTGAAAGTGGGTGTTCATACTTTAGCTAAAGTCTTGATACTCAAAAATGCTGTGTGTTTCTGCTTGTTACAACACAATGGGCCTGAAAAGAAAAATAATGGGTATGCACATTACTTTGCCCAGAATACAAACTCAATTTGTGCTCCCGTTTATCACAATATGCAAGAGATTTTAACCCTTGAAAGTTAATAAATATTTTTAAATAGTGAGCCAGTTTTAGGATTAATAAAACAATAGTGACAGAGCTAGTTATAAAAGAAAGGATGACTGAGTGTATCAGTTACTCAGTCAGACCCAAAACACGGAATATTTGCTATGATCTCTTTGAAGACTTCAGTCTAGATACCTGACATCAGGCACATCATAACAAACCAGCAGCTCCTACTGGTGTTGATGTTCCTAGGCTTCAATGCCCTTCATCTGAAAAAAAAAGAGGTTTCAGAACTTCTGCCCCATCCAATGTATAAGCTCAAAAAAACTTCAAAAGTAGTTTCAAAAACAGCAAACCCCAAATTAAAAAGAAAAACTCAGCCATCATAACAGTTTGAAACAGAATGATCTGCCAGGATCATTGTATTTGGTGCAAGTGCACAGTCAAGAAATCCTTTTAAAGAAAACCACTAGAGTGTAAAGAAAAAATTGAGAGCAATACCCCTATTCTAAAATACTATGCAAGTTATCTTAGAAATAAAATACTATCTGGGAAGGTACACTATTGTCTAAGAAGTGTTTATGGTCACTTTGTAATGTGTAAATCTGCCCTTGCCCAGTTTTCACATAAACTAAAAGAGAAAATTATAATAAAGAGATGGCATTTTTGGCCTTGTGGATCCATGCTTGAGACACTTACGGATTTAACTTACAAAAAAAAAGAAAAAAAAACCACAAAAAAGAAAAAAACCCAAAAACAAACAAGACAAAAAAAACCCCAATCAAACAAACAAAAAAAACCCCAACAAACCTTAGATCACTTATAGCAGAGTATTAGAGATTTGTGTCTGTTGTGAGATTCTGGCTATTGTAACTAACTTTGAGATGAATAGCTGAAGAATGGCACAGAATTGCAAACACTAAACTATACATAGCCATATAAAGGTGTATACCAGACTTTTTATATAAATTGTAAAAACACATGGGAAATATTTAACAGCATAATCTATCAGAGATCTTAAACAGAAGGGCCCACTTCTGCCTTTGTGTATTTCCACAAAAATAATTTTACTAGACATGCAGCATTTGTGTTTGCTTCAGTTTCCTCTGGCTCATGACAGGAGACAAAGCAGGCCTTGCTTTCATATTCATGTGCTGCTCTCCCTTGTTGGTTCTATATACTCAGGGCACTACATTCTGCTATAATAAAAACTAAAGTGCTGATATAAAAAACCAAGCAAGAGCAGAGCAGCTGGGAGAGCTCTGCAGAAGTGGGACTAGATTCAGCACAAAACAAAAATCTCCTACAGCAGAGACTTCTCAATTACCCTTCCCCACTGGAGTCAAACAGACACGCTTGAGTAAAAGGTTTTCATGCCCCTGTGCTAGCATAATTGTTTTAGCTAATGCCCAACTTTACTAAGTTTGCCAGTAATTCACACCTTTTGGGTTGTTATTGCTTAAGCAAACAGTTCAGCGTAGAAATACATTGCAGTTGTGTGCAACCCAGGTGAGAATCAAAACAGATACTGAAAGTAAAACTACACATGAACCTTGCATTAGACACTCATTCCAAAACAACACATCAACATGAAGGGCTGCAACAGGTACACAGCAGCTCAGTGCCAACATCCTAAACCAACTCTCAAGAGTCAAATCTTGCCTTAAATTTCTTACCTAAAGTATATGAACTTTTTTTTTTCTTTTAAATTAAGGCAATGAAATGGCTACAGTTCCTAAAGTTCATTTTTGGGGAACAAAAATATACACCTTTTTTTTTTCTCTGAACTTTAGGCAGCAGAACATAACATAAAAACCTGCATTGCATTAAACCTGCAATATCAGGTTGATCTAGAAAAACATAACTAAACACAAGTTAAAATACCATTTGGTTTTTCTTCCCCATTGGAACACAAACTCAAACTTTAAGAGAGGAAAAATAAAGCTTAAAATCAGCTAAACTGTTTAGAGCTTTATATGTATCTGCATCACACTCTAACATGATTTTGGGTAGAAAAGAAATCTGTGTTTACATGACCACTCATATTTTAAACCAGTACAGGGGGAAAGGCACTGCATTTATTTCATTGTGCCCATATCTCTTTGCACATGAATGAAAAAAAATTCAATTCAGATTTTTTGTTCGTTCTCTTCCACACCCAAGTATGCCAGATTGCAGCTAACACATAATAGCAGAAGCTGATTCAAAGGTGACCTCTCCTATTCCGTGGTGTTATGTTCAAACTTCCAGGCTGTCTAGAATCTGAGATGGCTGCAAAGAACCCAGAGACAGGTACAAGATTTAGTCAGCATTCAGCATTTCTCAGTGCATTTTTGCAGAAAGGGTCTAAATTAGGCATAGAGTTTTGTTGTTTATTTTACACAGAGAAGTCCACCAACATTGGCCATAAATTCTTCTAAACTCTTTAAGAAGGCCATCTTCTGCTTACGGTCCAGTGTAGGAGGAGTGCTGCTTGCAGTAAGCTTGTTGAAGGCATCTGCTAACCGCTGGTAAATTACTGGATCTTGTTGAGTTGATAGCAATGTTTCAACTAACTCTGAATATTCAGCCTGTTAAAACATTAAAAAAAAAAAAAAAAAAAGAGAGATACAATATATACAACTTCTCTCATCAGGATAAGATCCAGAATAAAGGCTGTGACAGAAAACCATCAGTACCTCTTCACCTTTCCTCACAGCCTTTCACCTACCTCTAAACAAGATAAAATCCTTCATCCAGGCTGGGTATTTTTTAAGGTAAAGTAGTCTTCAAAGCAAGATATAATGCTTTGCAGTGCAGAGTAAGATTACAATTTTAAGGCAAAGGGCTCTTCCTTAGCATAGGCTCATTCCTGCAAACTGGACTTTTTTCTTGATGCCTGTCCCATGTTCCATACCAACTATCTCTTCCCACAGGTTCTCCATTTTCTAGGGTTCCTTCCCTGGGACAGAGGGCTTAGATTCCTTTCTAAGAGTATCATACATATTCTCATGCTTATTTAGACAGAAACAAATGACAAAGAAACATATCAAACATGACTAGAAGGACACTGCCAAGGGGCACACACCTGAAGCAAGTCTAAAGGGACTGAGCTCTGGGAGCACAGGTGAAGGACACAGGAGTCAGAATGGCAGTTCCCCCCATTCTATCCATGAGGGGTTGGGTGAGGGCAGACACAACAAGAATTTGCCACCTGTGGGTGGTATCACAGGGTCCTTTTCTCTTACATGTTCACAAGTCCCTCTTTGAGGGAAAAAGTGCTGCTGAGAGAGGATGCATGCACAAAGTGGCTTAGTAATGTCTTTGCCAAAGGCCAACCCAGCAGGAAGGGCTTTAAAGGGCTTGTTGAGGGATGGTGGTAACAACTTGTAGATAAGAGACAGAGCCTGAGAGCATTAAGAACACAAAGACATGTCATGAGTTTAAAAGTGCTCCTCAGAAAGGATGAAATAGGCTGAAAGGAGGCCAACCTGAAATGCCTGTGTAAAAGTGTGTTCAGCTTTGGAAACAGGAGCTAGAGCTTCAAGTGCAGGTTCAGAGCTGCAACATTACTGCAGGCACTGATATGTGGTGGGACAGGTGGCATGACTGGAGTGTTCCAAGTGACAGGCGGAAGCTTGTTAGAGCTCTTCAGGGCAGAAGATGACAGAAGATTGACACTTCCGTGAAAAGGCAGCTCAAATGAAAGATGGTTTTCTACAGACTGGGCAGCAATCTAGTTGAGTGGTTAGGAATCATGATCAGAGGAGAAGCAGTGAAGATGACATCTTTTGGGATGAGATCTTGTTACAAATCCCCAGAACAGGGCTTTTAGTCATCTTAAAGCAACTTGAGGAAGTTTCCAGATCAGACTTACAAGAGATTATCTCCCTGACATTTGCTCACATACCAGATGGGCTACCCAGGGGTGTGACTTTGCATCTGCTATTCACAGCTAGTAAGAGCCGGTCATGGATGTTGTAATTAATGCCAGCCTTTCAGTTATCATTAAATAGTGGAGTTAAGGATGCCCAGGAAAGCGAGGAAATAGGGCAGCCAAGTACAGAACCTGGACATCATGAGAGCAGATGTCACCTTCTTCAAGACTGGTGGGTGGGATCCTGTGGGAGTGAACTCTGAAGACAAAAACAGCTCAAGAGAGCTGACAGGTCCTAAGGACAATCTCTTCCAAGCACAAGAATGGTCTGTCCAGCTACAAAGGAAAACAGTAAGGACGCTGATTCAACTAAGCAGGGACTTAATGACTGAACTCCAGCACAAGGGCAACACATACAGGAAATAGAAGCAGGATGACCTAGAAAGAAGGAAAGCACAAAAATCATGTGGACAAGAACAATGACAGAAAAATGAAGTTCAGCTAAAGCTGAATTTAGCAAATGACATCAAAGACAACAAAGGCAGCTTCTACCAGTACTTTAACAGTAAAAGAAGGAACAGGGAAAATATGGGTTCTACTGCTGAATGGAATAGATTATTTAATGATAGTAGACAAGAGGTAAGGCTGAAATAATCAATGCTTTCTTTTGCCTTGGTCTTCACTGACAGGCTTTTCCAGACCTTTGCGACTAGAGAGGGAGTGTCCAAGGAGGAGACAAACTATGCATAGTAAAGAGGATCAACCCAGGGATCTCTTGAGAAATCTTGATGCATGTAAACTCATAAGACCCAACAGAATCTATCCAAGGGTTCACAAAGCTGGCTCATGTCATTCATTACTGGCTGCTCTCTATCATCTTCAAATGACTAAGAAAATAATGAAGTAAATACTCCTGGAAGTTATTTCTGGGGATGTGAAAGTCAAAGGATCCAAGAGAATGGCCTGAAGTTGTGTCAGAGGAAGTTTACATTGGGTATTAGAAAAGGTTTTACACCCAGAGGGTGGCTGGGCACTGGAACAGGCTCCCCAGGGAGTGGTCACAGCATCAAGCCCGAGTTCAAGAAGTGTTTGGACAATGCACACAGGCACATGGTGTGATTCTTAGAGATAGTCCTGTGCAGGGGAAGGAGTTGGACTCGATGATCCTCACAGGTCCCTTCCAACTCAGCATATTCTGTGATTGTGAGAACAGGTAGTGTGGATTTACCCAGGGTAAATCATGCTTTACCAACCTGTCATCTTAGACAAAATTACTTACATCTATGGCTAAGACAAGTGCAGTGGATGTCTAAGGTAAACAGGTCTTTAGCAGCTGTGTACTGCACCCTTGCAACCAAGCTAGGATTTTATTGTCTAAATAGGTGAACTACTACATGTGTAAAAACTCATCTGTACCATCAGCCTATAAAGGATTGAGGCTAATGGCTCATGTTCCACCTGGAAGCTGGTTGCAAGTGGCACTGAGAGCTCTCATCTGGACCATGTCCTGTTAAACACTTTAATCAGTGACCTGGAGGAGGAGGGAAAATACACTCTTCTCAAGTCTGGGGATGAAACCAAACTGGGGAGTGCCGAAGGTGCATTCAAAGGCAGGATTGACATTTAGAGGCACTCGGGCTGGAGCAGTGAACAGACAGAAGAGTCATGAAACTCAGCAAGAGCAAATACAAAGACCTGCAGCTGAAACAGGCAGACCTCCTGAGGATGTCCCCTTTCAACTCAAATGACTCCACGATTTATCAGGTGCACAAGAAATAATCACTCTCCTTTAACAAATGACTTCTTTTCAGGGTGTGTCTGAATGCCATACCTGATGCAAACACACTAACGTGTAGAATGCTTCACCTGCTGCAGTTGTCATTTCTGTATTGTGCTTCTGAAGTACCAGCATATCAAAAACCATCTGAAATTGCAAAACAGAAGTATTTGTGTAAATGTAAATTTAGCTTTCCACTTTATCAACATTTGCTGCTGAAGCTCATCATCACTTCTGATAATAACAATGAACATTTAGTACAAACATCCAGGTTGATGTTTGCTTTATTGCCCCCATTTTTTATTTTTGGATTTAGGCACCAGAACTTTAGAAGCCAAGTCTTGGCTTAACAGCATAAATTCACATCTCAAAGCACTGGAACCTGTTGTTGATTTATATCAACTGATCTTCAGAGAAACATGACATCACTTGTATTTTTCTCCAAAAGCTGCAGATATACCAGAGAAATAATGAAAAAAGCCTTTGTTCTTCCAGAATAAAATACAGAACTTTTCCTCAAGTTTTGGAGACTCTATAGCTCACAGAAAGTTAAACAGGGAACAGATTAGTAAAGAGGATTATTATAATTTTAAGTGGAAACTCAGAAATAAGGAATGAAACTGTGCTAACGTGGAAGATACATAAAGACAAAATTATGCAAGTTTTAATTCTCTCAGCTTGTCTGATAAAAGCATTTAATGAGCAATCCTCAGAAATCCCAGTTGGTTTGGTAAGAAAAGATGTCTGAAGTAAAACTGAAACCTATACAAAATCAGAAGACAAGCACACAGATTTCACAGTTACTTTGTTGCCAGTTAGCAGGAAAACCTGCTTGCTAGCAGGTTACCCCAAAATTCATTAAAGTGGATGGTCCTAAAAGTAAAGTACTGAATGTGATACTGAATTAAGAAAACATGTAATTCATTAGATACACTGAATAAATGACAGCATTTCCTTTCTAGTTCCCAGCTATGCTCTTTTTCATGCCTTTTCTTTTAATACTCTACCCAACCTCCAGTTCACAGAATTCTGGAAGCCTTCTGTTCACAGCTCCACCAGTAACTGCTAAAACTGTCAATCTTGAGTGCAGAGCATGGATATAAGAATTGCGTTCTGAGAGGCTCAGGTCTTTTGTTTACTGGCAATAATAGATGGGTTCCCTCTACACCTCCATCCTCTTTTGTGCTCTAGTTTGGTATCTTCAGTTGCTCACGCCCTCTTTCTTCTTAAGCTGCCACTTTTTTTTTTTTTTTTTTTTTTTTTTTTTTTTTTTTGGTAGGCAACAGGCTGTTTCTTACTATATGCATTGTCCTGATTAATCTGGATATCATCACTGTTTGGCCTCAGGATGCTACCTTTATGCAAAAAAACAAAGTAACAAGAAACATAGATGCCTTACCTTAAGAAAGTGCCTTGTTGCTAGAAAAAGCGTTGAATCTGTTTCTTGTGCTTTTGCACACTGCTCTGCTAATGGTGTTACAGCCTCCAGACAGAGCTGGCAAACCTCTGAGCTCATTCTGATAATGGGTATTAAAGAATTGAAGTCAAATTTCGATTAAATTGTGGTCAAACTACCCAGCTGTGACACTAGAAAATATCTGAAATGCATGTATGTTTCAAGGTTTCTTTTCACTACAAAGTTTCGAATTAAAAAAAATCAAATTAAAAAAAAATTATAGAAAAAGGGAGGGAAAAATTATTCCAATTTCATTACCTTCTTTTATTAGCTACATGCCCTACGGTAACATAACCCTCTCTGACATAACATTTTCAGAAAGAGTCCCTTATGGTCAAGCTCATCTGTTTCTGACACGTGCCACAGATTAGTGAAAATGGTACTCCCATTATGAGAGGGAGAGCCCATTGGCACCCTGACAGGAAATGCTCTGGAGCCAGCCCAGTAGAACAGCGGCAATGTTTTGTATTACCAGCTGAGACACTAATTCAGGAATGGCTTGGGATACCAGCTGAAGGCTTATGAAGTTACACACTCTGAAATGAAGTAATGGAGGAGGCAGGAATGGCTGCCAGAAAAAACTTACATGCTAAGCTACTTAAAGGCTGCACCCAAGCCCCACAAGTCAGAGGCAATTCAGCTAATGCTGGAATCTCAATGGACACTACAGTGAAACTCTCAATCCCCAGAGAGCAGAGTAAGAGTCAATTACCAATATATAATTATACATGCAGATACTGATAGAAAAATAAGAAACAAAATATTTTTAACAGGTCCTTATAAAAGCAACTTAAACTTTTAAAAAGCATTCCCAAACGCTTTAAAGGATACGATGACATCCCTAACTCCAGTGAGTACATTAGGCTTTTAAAGAGGTCCTCTGGAAGTTGTGGAATTTTCTCAGGGAATATCTCACATATGAAAGTTATTAATTTGTAATATTGATTGCACAGGGATGGAAACTGTCAAAAGAAAAAAATAGTATTTTTAGATTCAATCACATAACTATTTTGGCATAATTTTCAACTGTACAAAGAGAGAAGACTGATGATTTGCACTGAAGAAAAGAATTTTAATAGGAAACTTGAGTCATTAGAATGGCTACAACTTTATATAAAAACAAACACTGTAGTACAGTAAAAGAAGACTCCTAAAGATAAACAGTAGATGGTGGCAGTCTGGTATCTGCTCTACACAAATTACAGGAGATTTATTTCAGACACAGACAAATCTAGTCCTGAGGGGTAAAAGCCTTGTGAGCATTTGGAGCACAAGCGAGGGGCTCGCAGGGTAGATCCCTGGCCTTGGTTTGATCTAAAGTGGACGCGGCCCTCGCGCTCAGCGGGCGCTACCGGGTGAGAAGGCATGTGGAGAGGGAACAGCAGAGACACTCTCCTGAAGCACTCCGCTGCTTCGATGTAAAACATGAACACTGCAACAATGAAATGCTGCCACCCCATTGTTTCATATGTTACTGTTCTACTGACAAGCTGCTGATGCCTATGATCAACAGCCATCTGTATTGTGGAAATAATTACTTTTAACTTATATCACTATTTATGTTTCTTGTCACATTTCTGACTCTATCAGAGAAAGGACTCTGTGAGTCACATTTCAGGTTTGGCTGTTGATTGGCACAGACATGCTTTTACAAGAAAAGTTTTGCTTAGGATCTTCAGATAAAACATTTTCTCAGTTTACAGTATTTCCTTTCAAAGAGTATTTAGAACTATGGAACAGTTATTTACATTTATGAAGTCTAGAAAATTCACTTTATGGAGGTGGAATGCATAGAGGAATGAATTCTGGGAATTCATTACTATAAAGCTTTCATATTCTAGCAGCTCTGTGTAAAAAATATATTTACCTTCAGCAGATCTTGTGACATTAGAGGCAGAACTAGATTAACCCCATATAAGACAACATCTGCTGCTGATACAGATCTATTTGTAACTTGCCCAGGCTCATGTCCTCTAAATACTTCATCTGCAGAAAATAAAAAAAAAATATTTTGTATAAAAGGAAGATTAAATATACTGAAAGAACAGTCCCATTTCTTTATAATATAGACATTTTTAAAAACAGGACTAGCCCCCTCTCTCCAAACAAAACTGTGAGGCACTGTATACTAAAATAGAAACTTAGTGAGTGGAGGCTGTCACATCACTCTATATTTATATTCATTAGGACTAAGCATTTCATAATCACTTGTACCAGATGGCATGCTAAACCAGAACACTTCAGATACTGAGGGCTCCCTTCATTACAGAATACTGCATGTTTCTAGTGATAGCTGCTTCATGACTGCACACATAAACACATAGTGAGTAAAATACTACTGCATTTTTATACTTTTAATATATATTATATATTTACATATGCTTCAATATCTTTTATGAACAGAAGGAGGAAAAAAATGGGAGAGTTAACAGAAAAAGTTCTGCAGATTGGATGTTGTCAAGTTTTCTCCAGTTATAGGTCAAGGCCTACATTTCCCATCAACTGGCAATGACCTTACTTTTATAATTCCTGCGTTGAGTCAACAGCAGTATCTAGAAAATTTGCAATAGATTTGATCTCTGGGTATTGCATCTAGGTTTTATTCACATTAGTTTCATGGTAAGTGTTTTCCATACAACTAACATCCAGATCTCAAAGCAAATGCTTTACAAAGCACTGGGTTGTCCATTCAATGGACAAAGTCTAAATCTGCTTCTGTACTTGTGTTGTGCATGCGTGATGAAAAAACAAATGTTGTCCTGCATTTCAGAGTACAAGATTCTCTCTTTCAATATGTACCTCAGAAAAGCAATGAATATCAAAACATGCTTGTTTCAAACTGAATCTGCCTGGGTTGTTATCTGTGCAAAGTGTATAGAACATGGTGAGATATGAACCATGCAAATTTGAAACAACTGCAATTTTAAATGGCAAATACATGTAAGAAAGTAACAGGCCGGGATACAAGAAGGAACCCTTAACTACACCCACAAACCATAAGGCATATTTTGTGAAAGAGGAATACAGAAGACCCTCACTCACATGATGGAATTTTAATGACTCAACATTTCACAAAAGTTGAATCCTGCACTAAGACCACCCATCTGCTCTCTTGCACTACTCCAACTTCTCTATGTGCTTTTTGTTATAAAATTGCTGGTAAAACATATTCAGACTTGCAACATTCAGATTCCAAGCTGTTTCATACATCCATAATTTATTTTATGACAGCAATGATAATTTCAGACGTTAGAATACTGTGAAAAGTTCTTCTTTGCTACTTAAAATAGTAATTTCCATATCCTGACCTAGTCAAGCCTGAACTTAAGCTTTTACTTTACATGGACTGAACACAAGCCCCAAAATGGTTCTTACAGTTTAGAAAACAACATATGGTTCATCAATTACCAATTCCTTAATACCTGTATCACTGAAATCTATAAATTCTTTTGATAGAAGATTAGTGAGAAGCTCCATAATAAGAAGGAGATCCTGGTACTGGTCTTCTTCTGCTGTAACATCTATCCGTTGTCGACCTAGATTATTCTTGGAATATACCTGGAGCAGGGTTAGGCAGGCCTCATACAAGTTCATGGCTTTGGCCTATAAAACAATGTTACATAATAAGAAGACTTCCATATGCTAAAAGCAAAACACTTGGTTTTAAGATGGCATTACTTGGTAGACAATACTTCAAGATTTTCATTTCAGTGTATAATTGCTTTTGTACCAACTGTATACAAAATCATCAAGGAAACAGCCACCTTAGACAATAAAAACACTTATAGCCATATATTGATGTGATACTGATTGAAAGAGCAAAACATTAATTTTCTGGATTCCTCAGTCTTAACAAAAATCCAGACAAGAGTAGTTTGGGACAGACTGACATATCTCACTAATCTCACAAACTAGATTACCAACAAAAAACCCCTGGGACACACTTCAATTATAGAAGTTTGGATCCACAATACACTGTGCATACTCAGTATGGAATAGGCAGGAACTCTTCCAGATGCAAAAACAAAATCAGCCAACAGTGCAAAGACGCAAGTGCACTGCACAAACTCAAAATCTTAACTGTGAACTTCTTGGGATCTATTAATGCCTTGCCTAGGACTAAGGCATGATCTCTATGGTAGTATTTACCACATAAAACACTGCTGCAATTCTCCTAGACTAGACTTCAGAGAAGTTTGATATTGTATAAAAAAAGTACACAACATAGTCTGTCCTCTTCTGCCACCCATGCACAGAGTTAGACTAGTGATGAACTGTGGTTAAATTTATGGGTAAAAAAAGAACAGTCTAAATGTCTTGTTTTAGTCTTCTCAAGTGTATGTTTTAAAACAAAGGAATTCCTTAACAGATGTGTCCATATAGTCTTTCTTTCTCTCTATAAAAATCATTACCTTTTATTTTGTTTAAGCAATAGTACTGTATATACATTCACAAGCATGTGCACACACACTCTGCCCCCTCCTTCCCCTTATGGTTGTATTTACCTCTCCAAGATAGCAAATTTGTTTATGTGCAACTTCAACAAAGACTTCTATTATGAGATTAACAGTCTCTGGTGTGTTTTTGTATACTTCCATTAATCCAATGCAATTATTAAGGAAGTCCATTAGGAAATTGAAGAGAATTGATACGTTATCAATCTGGGTAGCCTCAGCAATGCCACAGAGTGCTTCTAATGTAGCGGTGATTTCCTGCTTCACTTCCTCCTCCTGGCAGATCTGCTGAAAGTTTTCTTGGTTTATCACATTCAAAAATCGCTGCTGAAGTGGCTGAAGAACCTTGAATGTTTTCAGAAAAGTCACATTAAGATAAGCATACTATTATACGAGTTGTGAGGTTTAAATCACTTAGTAAACTCATTGCTTTTGGCATGGCAGTACATCAATCACTTCCAGTTTCTAATGGCTCAGTTATGTCATTATCTGTCACATTAATGCAAGCAGAAGTGGTAACAGAAGTATCAAAATAGCTTACCTCTGTCCAGTATTGTTGCTTTGTTTCTGTATCCATATGAGCAAAACCTCCTAGAACTAAAGCTTTCATTAGTGTTCTCTGCACAGAACTAGACAAATAGTGAAGAGGAGGGCTTCGCCTTGCAAACTGTTTAGCTAAATTCCACCAGTTTTCACACTGAATAACTAAGTTTGCCCTAAAAGAGGGAAAAAAATTCATTAAAGACTTCACAAAATTGTATGAAAAGAGCACATCAGGTTTCTAGCAGTTGCCAGATGTTTGTTGTTGCTATATTTTTTAAAATTCCTTTATTTTGAGGCTGAATTGCCTTTTGATTTTCATCTTACTAATGCCTCAGCTCTCAGAGTTCTAAAGTATATACTCTGAAAATAAATCAATTCATACAGGAGAAAAGCAGGGAAGTGCTTTAGTTTTACACACATAAGAGTTAATGTACATATTGCATGGATTAAAAGCTTAGTCTCATTATGTCATAATAAAATAAGCAATTTATTCCAAAACTAGTTCCTGTGGGGTTTAATTTTTTTTAAAAGAAAAATCCTCAAGCATTTAAAATCCTCATACTTCAGAACAGTCTTTCAGTAGACTGTGAATGTATGATTCCATGCATAATTGCATGTCAATTGACATAAATAAAGCATTCAACAATTTCCTGCTTCACAGTTTACAATATCAAAGAAAACTTACTGAAATTTGACTGAATCCACAAAATTCTGTATTTTAAAAAAAATTTAGATTTACAAAACATATTTCATACTGGCTTAGCTAGTCTCTGAACTCCTAATTAACACAAAATAACAGCAACACAAAAATCCTTGCAATAAGAGTGGAGACCAGTAGAGTTTTCCTTTCTCACTGTTTAAGAGTGAGACACAGAAGTAGGGAAGGAGAGTGCACTTCTAAACAGTAATAAAAATTAGGTGATGTTTTGTCAAATACAGGTCTCACTCCTCTGCTTCTCAGACAAGTTTGTGGTGCTTTTTGCAGTTACAGTATGTTACTAAAGTAATTTGACTTACAGAGACTTGAATATGAAGTGCCCTATATCTGGATTACTGTGGCCAAAAAACTTTAAAGGAAGCAAAAGAAACTTTTTGACTTCCAGAGGTATAGCAACTTACCGCTCTCTCCTTTCCACTAATGTTACTAGCAGTTGTACAGTATCATTTGCAAGGTCCTGCTCTGAACTCCACACTGCCAGGTTACTGATCACTTTTTCTAAAAGGTAACCCACAATCCACTGGGAACCCTCTGTATCAGCACCAAATGCTGTACTAAATGGCAGACTTATCTATAAGAAAAGCATTAAAATGAGTGAGTTTTACAGAAGCCAGAACCCAAAAGTGTATGGCAAGCATTGTCAGCAAATTTTTTCAGGCTGTCACTTCTTTCCTACTTAAATTACATAAATGTTACATAGAGAAAGGCAAAGAATACCTGTAATAGAAAAATCTTTGCCAAATTTATCTTGAGATTTTAAGCACAACATCTAAAACAAAGAAAAGTTTCAACCTTGTTACAAAAAAGATTTGAGTTTGTCTAGCTTTTAAGGCCAATGAAAGTTCAAAACCTTTAATAATTAAAAGAAAGATCCCAAAATCACCTCCCAAAAGTGTTTCCATGAATTTAAGACATAATTCCTCAAAATTCAGTAGTAAATATTATTACTACTTCTTGATCTATATAGAAACTTGTAAAAATTAATTTTCACATCAATTTTTCTGCATCTGCTTTCTGCAGATGGTTCCTTCAACCTACACATCTTTTAGAAAACATGTCACACTCTGGTCCTGGCAGATTAAAATATGCTTCCTTGAAATTGCCTGCTCGCCTGCTGTTAAAGAAAGTTTCTCAAGGGTGAAATCCAAAGACTTTGTAGTAATTGTGCAGGGGCTTCCTGTCAGCACACCACTAACACTTCTACCTTTAAGAACTCATGAAATATATGTGACTGAGCATAAGGTTTAAATAGAGGTTTCAATCACTTTCACATGTCAACACAAACGAAATGTGTGCATTTCCTAGACACTTTGTTTTGTTTCTTCACATTGTTTTTCACATGGATCTCCTTTTAACATGATTTCAAATCCTTGCCCAACTGGTACCTTTATGAATTCTTAGCTGTGGTATATGTATAAGCTGAATAATATGACTCCAAATATTTACAAGTCTGTGTGATACCTATTATTGTTAAGGAGAGGGCCCCTGAAGCATTAGTATTCTTAGTTGCTTCAGTAGTGGAAATAAAGGGGAGGAGGAGACTTCTCAAAAATTAGAGCCAACAGGACCTCCTCAGGACACATGGCCTCTGTGAGCTAGCTGGATTACAGTTAGTTTGATAAGCAAAATCAGGATCAATCAAGTTCTGATCCTGATTAGTGCTGTCCAAGCACGGTAAGAAGTTGCTCTTTACAAAGAATGCAGTGTTGAAATCATGATGTATACAATGAGAATGAGGAAAGAAAGTAGCATGACATTAGCTAATGTATACTACCTTGTGATGGTGTTAGGTATCTAACTCAATCACGATCAAGAGCAATCACTGTATTGGAGATGAAATGTAAAATCTGATGGACAGTCACAATTTATAACATCACTGCAGTCAGTGAGTTTCATTCACCCTGCAGCCCAGGAGCATTATGTTATTCTGATATGGCAATGGCTACCCAAAAAAAACCTCTCACATTTACAGCAAAATGTACAAGAGTCCCCTAAAAACTTAAATTTCTAATTAGCAAATGGAAGAAAATATAAAATTTCAAACAAATTCCAAAATAAATCACAACCCATATAATGTTAAAAATACTTAAGCATTGCACTTTTAAATAGCTACACTGACATCTACATTCACAGGATAATATTATTGCTAATATTCACAAATAATTTCATAAAAGTTATATCCTTACCTGATCATACAACTTTTCATCTACTAGGAGGTAAGTCTTTGCCCAGCGCTTGAGGAACCATACAATATCTTTGCCCATTTGGGGGCTCAGGAGGTGTGTGAGATTTGCCCTTATTGCTCTAGATTCTACTTCTGACACTCTTAAAATAGCAGATAACAACCTGCAGATTTAAAATACAATGAGGATGCTAGAGCAGTTTTGGGAGAGGCAATGCAACTACCAAAACCACTTTCATTTTTCACAAAATATTACAAGAAGGATCAGGATAATACAAAACATTTCAACTCTAATCAAGTAAAAAGCACCTGAATTTTTTGTTTTTGAAATGCACAGTAAGAGAGTGAGAGAATAGAGCAAATATCCTCCAAAAAGTTTCTTGCACCACAAAGTTTAATAAAGGGTTCTAATTGTGCAGTGTTTGCACTGTGAAACATACCAAAAAACAAATACAGAAATGACCAGTTATTTTTGTCTTGTTCATTACTGCTGGGCAATAGTCTGAAACAGTAAATCACAAGGTGATCGCATGAATACAATCACTCCATAAAACTGCATTAAATGCTACTCTTGAAGTACATCAATTGAATTTCATAAGAATGTGATTGTGCATAAGAAATTTAGGAGCTGACAGTGGCTTATTTCTTGACGACATTTCAAGGGCCTCAACTCTCTCCTTATTTTCATTTGGTTTTATTCCCACCACTGAGACACTGCATCAAGTAATCCTGTTTGATGGCAAGTTCTTGAAGTGGCCAGTAGTATAAGTGAGCAGTATTTAACCTTCTAAACACTAGGAACATACATCACTGCTAATGAAGGTACACTTTTTCTACCTTCTTCCCAGAAGAAAACATTAAAAGAATGCAACAACTAATCTTAGGTGAAGACTCTTCCATGTCAGCTAAGAGTGGAATGCAATCTTCTGAACTGTAATGATTCAAACTTAAGACTCCTTTGTGAGCATCAGCCTTCTTGCAAAAAGAGAAGGGAATTCTCTCCTGCTTCTTTTATAGGCTGACAGTGATGTCTGTAAATAATTGACAACAATTCCTCAAGCTCTGAGGATCAATTTTGCTGCTACTGCCAAGCTTGGGCAGTAACCCATATTCCAAGTAGAGAAGCTCACTGATGTTCTGGAAAGCATTTCCTTAAGCTGTATATGTGCTGAATGAATTTTAGAGTATACATTATCTAAAGATTTTGATCTGCCAACTTTTTTTACTTCAGTAGTTTTAAAGATTTTCTGTAAAAAATAGATCAAAGATGGATCTTCAGTAGAAATACAAAAAACATTTCTGTATATTCCCAAGACTTTGGCTTATGACGTCTGTAAAGACTATCAGGTCAATCTTTAATTTATCAACATCCAGTATTTACATACTGCTTACTTTTCACATTCACAGAAGTCTACTCACATTCTAGGGGTTTTTTTCTTCTCTGAAAAAACATTTAATACACTTAATAGTACAAGATGCATCCTTACCTAATTACAGAATCAGTTCTGTTGTACCCTGGGATGGAAGAAGCCTTTTCTCCTGGAGATCCCAGAATCTGAAGTGTTGTATTGATGTCAACCTCAGCTGAATGTTTAATGGAATATTCCATTACTTCTGGAGGTATTAGCGGAGTCTCTCCCTGAGTATCATTAGCCAAGAGGTAGCCTTACATTAAAAAAGAAAGAGTGATCACAACTTTCTACCCTAGGTTAATTTATGGCTTTCTGATTAAAGAATCCATAGGCTTAACTGCAGATATCCCACCAGAATCAAATGTTTGTACAGACCCTGACTAACACTGCTTAAGTGCATAAAAGTTAATTAGAATCCTTAAAGACATTCAGTAGGAAAAAACATACAGTGACAAGAAATCAAGACTGGAAAAAGAAACCACCAATGTAAAAACCAATTAAAAAAAAAAAAAGACAAGTTTTGCTTCATGTAGAAGTGCTACACTCAATTAATCTACTTTGGGGAAGGACAAAACAACATTTTGTTGTCATTTTTTTCATCCTCTGCTATGTGGTAAAAAAGCCTTGTTTTACAGCTTCTGTGCTGAGTCCATATTCTGTTTTGCTAACATCTCAAATCTGTCAGTCTTTCAGACCTCAAGTACATGTGCTGTAACACAGTTTTCCTTGCCCAGCAACAGCAGATCAGTTGAAGCACGGGTTTTCATACAATACCCTGAATATTAATTCCAGCTTTAGTTGTAGTTTTTGATATCTGACCTCATAACCATCTGTGAGCTACAAACTCCATCTCAATGTTACAAAAATATTATAAACACAACCATGTCAACTTCTGAGAGCAACTAAAAAAACAGATCTTAAAAAAAGTCCCCCAAATATTTAATACATTATACACTTCTCCAAGCAAAGTACAGACTTAGTTGTTGCTACGTTTGCAAACTTAAGTAAAATATTCACCATCTAAAAATCAAACCGAAAAGGCTCTAAATTCAAGAGGCTCTAAATTTAGAGCAAAAAGGCTCTAAATTCCCCAAAACATAACAAAATAGCAGGTCATGGATCATCAGCACTGAGAAAGTCTAGAACTTAACGTGATTCTCTGTCAGCATTACCCTGATCTCATGTTGGTTCCTTTATAAAGTCATGTGCACCCAGCCACTGATACCATGAACAGACTAATTTATTGACTAGGTTGACTGATAACACAACTCAAAAAATCTATAACAAAATTAGTTGCAGGAATTTCCAATGGATATTGATGGAACCTTTACATGAGGTAATCATTAGAGATAATATTCCTGTTACTCAAGGCAGATGATAGTAAGATAAGGACTTTGCAAGTCCTGTATATAAGACTAAATCATTGTAAGGGATAAAATGTATAGTCAGTCAAGAGTAGTTGATATACAGGGATTTTCTTTTTTCCTGAGATGTTCCAGCTGCAACAAAACTACCAGAATAAGTACTATTTAAAGCTGTTCACTAACCTGTGACTAAAATAAGCCAATGAATATCCTCATACAGGTCATCAAGCACTTTATTGTCAATTGAACCTGATGCTGGTGAGGCAAGTAACTGCTGCTGATGTCTTTGCAACTGTCCATGGAGCCTTGTCACTCGGTCTTCTAACAAACTGTGAACAAATAACAAAGTAGCTTCACTGGTTTTAAAATGTTTTGGCAAAGCTAGGCTTTTCCTATGTGATTGCTTTATTGATTTGCATTCATGACTATTTTTTTCGTACTTACCTTGTGAGAAGAGGTATGCAGTGCTCTGCAGCAATCCTCCCCAGCATGCCTACGCTGGCCAACTGGTCACAGAACTGGTCTCTGTCATCTTCCTGCAGCTCACTTATTTCTTCTTCTTCCCGAGAGGCCACACCATTGGCAGTCTTTGGTTATTTCAACAAAATTAGAAGCAACCAGTTAGGGTCATACTTGTTAAATTCATTATCACCACAATTTTCTGCATTGTTTTGGCTTTTTCTTGCATGATAATTTGCATTTATGAACAACAGACTTGTACTAAATTAGACAAAGAAGAGTTAAACAGAGCCAACAATATGGGTTCATATTGTTTTAAAATCAGCATTTTACAAACTCATTACCAAAATGCCACCACATTCAGTTCATTTGCTAACATTTCAGTAGTTCTCAGTTGTCTGACATCTTACATAAATCATGTAATAGGCAGTATTTTTCATGATGATATGAATGTTAGATCTTGCATTAAAGGTTTCCCTTAACCTATTGTTTGAGGGGAAATAGTAGTACTAAAAAGTACATTAAAAGTAAATGTTATAAACTCAGAAAATAGCAAACTAATAATCTTGATGATCTCAGTTGTATTTCTTGCTGATGCAGAAGTTGCACTGTTCAATTTCTCAAAGCTTCTCTTGCTTGCATTATAAAACTATTTAAATTATAATCAGATCTTATTCCTTGGAGAGATGAACCATGATATGCAGAAACCAAGTATAAATATTAAGTGTTTCTTTCTTATCTATTAATAACAAAATTTATGCAAGTAACAAAGTAAAATACAGGAGGCGGAGAAAGCCATCAGTCTGCTTTGTTTCTATAGAGGCCCTGGAAAACTGAATCCACACACAATTCCTTATGCAAAGTGCTTTTAACTCATCTTTTCTTTATGTAACCCAGCAAATCCTTCTCTTTTGGCAACTTCAAAGTTGCAGCTGTTTATTGAAGGGTGAGCCTCTGTTCTCAAAGCAGAGACTGAAAGTTCCTGTTACTGCTTTGATATAGAACAAGAAGCATTCTAAAATGCCAGCTGTGGCTTTTAAAGGTTACCCTTGGGATAAATGACTTATCTCACAGAATGACATGAATCAACCTGTGTATACAAGTTATGTCAAGACCGCCTGATATGAATTCAAAGCTCTCTTGTGAAATATTTCTTTCAGTTTTGGCACTGTTATTACCATCTGTTACATATTGAGATAGTAGAATTATGTTTTACATAATGCTTTTCAGAATGAGGTATCTCTGAGATCTTTGCACAGCATCAAATTAAAGAGAGATTTTATACAGTTATTGAATTTAATCTGTGCAATAACTAACTCAATATCCAATTCCAACATCTACATCCAACTGTCTGTATAGGAATCTATTTTAGTAAGATCCAGATTTCTGGCAAATAGACAAATCATCTTTCTTTTTCAATAGTTCAAGAGATACTTGATGTACCTGTAAATTTTCTCTAGACAGTCAACTGTTCAAAAACTCAACTGGGAATTTATTTTATCCAAAAAGACCACATGATATTCCAAGTTTCATCTACTTTGAGTACAGTCAGTCTACATTTTTTCATATATTTATGCATGTCAGTTATATTTTGAAGATACTGCATGGGAGGCAACAATCATAAAAAAGTCCCCAATTTCACTGAGAATTTTAACTAAAATTCTAATCCAGAAGGAAGGTCAAAAGTTTAGTCACTGTCTCTGTGGAAAGAACAAGATACGCATTGATGTGTGTTACAGGTTTACTTTTCTTTTTTTTTTTTTTGAAGTGATTTCCAACTTTACATTCCTTTAGTTTCCCTCCAGAATGAGAGAAATGGACTGGGAAATCAGAACTGAGTACTAAGTTCAGCAATTTTTTTTTGCATTTCCAAATGAAATGAAGTGAGAGGATTTCCAAAGTCATAAATGGCAATTCTACACTAGCTGCCTTGAGCTATGTAATATAGAGACACCAAAATATGTGGACCAGTTACTGTATGTTATCATCCAAAACTACTACAATGAAGGCTTACCAAATTCCTTGTGCCATCAGGAGCAGCTAGATGGCACTGAATGTAGGAATTAAAGACTTGAACAGCATGTTGGGTAAAGAAACCTTTATGGAAATGTTTGTCATCTTGGACCAAAGTAAGCCAAGATTCCAGTAATTTATCATATGCCTCCATATATACCATGTCATCTTTGTCAAGCTGTAAGAGATGGAAAAAAAAAATCTTATTACTAAGCTAAACAAGAGGAACATACTTATATTTATTATTATTTTACAAATGTTCTTCTACTGTTGAAACAAAACAAAAAAAAAAGACCTAAGGATAGCTAAGAAAATATCAGAATGATCTGAAACAATGCATCAAAAAGGTCACTGCAGCTTTCATGCCTGCTAGGCTTTAAAAACTTGTCAATGTGTTTAGCTATTTCTCTTCATCTCATGTTGCATATAGATTTATAGGTATTCCACTATCTCTGAAATACAGAGAAAGAAAAAACAATTATTCCAGATGAAGTCACTGCAAGATTACAAGTGTTCAAGAAACCTTATTACAGTAGCCAGTTTTGATGATAAAGCCTAACTTCTCTGTATTAACAAACCAAAACTCAATGAATTAGAACAGAATAAGCCTGCAGTTTTAATTACTTAGTGCATTTCAACTGATGCTTCTTTTTAATTATTCATGTGCTTTTACATAGTACATAAGTTGCCAAAGAATATAACTCCTCCCAAAAACAAAGTCTAGAGTTGCAGGCAAACTAAAAATTCCAAAAAGCAATGTGGCCATTTCTTTTTAAAAGTATTTTTAATGTAACTCTTGACTTTTTGTTTTGATGCAAAAATTGAATTTTTGTAAATACATCCAACTTCCAAAAACTTCAGTGTGACTGTACAGATAAACATCCTACTAAAGATGTTGTCTTCTGAAGTTTTAGCCAACAGGATGGCTCACAGAAGTTACCCTGAGATAGCAAAGGCTAGTAAATTGTTCAGTTATGAAATAAAGAGATATTAAGGTCTAAATCATGCTCCAGACACAAGAATTCCTGACTTCCAGTGAAGATACAAACATGGCTGGATGAATAGGCAAGGGAAAGAAAACACTATCTGGATGACTGATTAAGAGGAAAAACCTGATATCACATTGGAAGCATTCCAAGATAGCTTCACAGCATCCTTTTGTAACTACAAATTTGTCATATTTCCAGAAGTTAAAATATGGGACATACTGACGCAATTGTGAAAACAAAACCTGAAGGTGACAAGGAGAGAGGCAAAATTGTATTCAACACTAACAAAAGTCATAAATTTAGGAAGGACACCAAAATGTGTCTTTTTAAAACTTAGCTAAAGACACATGAATTTATTGGCAGTTATTCAGTCCTGAAGTATTTTGACATGTATGTAATATATTTACATCTATAACTTATGTATATGATTTTTAATTTTTAATAGAGCATAAACAAACAAACAGACATGACTTTATGAAGAATCAAATACCTTCAAATATTGCCAATTCATTTATTTGAAAAGGTAATAAAAAAGGTAATGCCATGAAGAAAAATGATTTCAATACTTAGAGATATTCTCATAACAAATCTAGGACTAATAAGTGCCTCCATAAAATAAATGCCCTAACAGTAGAAAGATTTTATCCATATTGAACCAATCTGGTCCCAAAGAAACCTTACTAAAACATCCCAATCCTTGTTTCAGATTATCTACTGCTGAGCTACCAAAGATGCCATACAGGCATGCTGTCTGCCATGTTGCAGACTGGGAGCTGAATCATTCTGATGGATCAAAATTCAGATCTTCAGGAGAAGCAAGACAAACCCAGTAAATGTAAAGCAAAGATGCTTAATTCTTCTTAATTTCCTCTCCGTGAAACAAAAAGAAATTCAGTCCTTCCTCTTTCCTAGTTTGCTGACCCTTTGAAGAAGGGAATGCTTCAGAAGTTTGTCAAGCAGCAACAAGCTGCAAAGAGATGAAGTACAGCAGAGGGGACCAAATTCAGAATGATCTCTGCTATCACATGATATTTGAAAAAATATAATGAAACAGGAACAGTACATTAGTATTTGTTTTGAGGAAAAGAAGCCTTTGATGTAATTTTTATTGGACTTTTCATCCAACATCCTGTTCATACTCTTCACTAATTCAGGTGGACTATTTGACTCTACTTCTGCATAAGCATTAAGTGTTGAGCAAGGCAGAGCATAGCTGTGGATGAGCATCCTCTCTCACACCCAGTGCCATTAAAGGAAGAGATTACTGGTCCACCTTGGCCCATAAACTAACCCTTAGTACTACTGAAGCTTACTGCCCTCTCTCCACCAGTGTAGCTGGTTCAGGTAAATGTTTCACCTTCCTTCAGCCAATCTTCACAGCTCAAACTAGCAGGTTAATGTGAAACAATTATTCAAACATGTGAAACAAGCATTCAAACATGATGCTTGGATTGTGGAGTTTTCCCCGTGGTTGAAAATCAGTATAAGATGCTTTGAAGTGGTTTGCAGATTTTGATTCAGGATCTCCATATTTTGACAGTTTTCACAGCAGATCTTCCCCTAAGTATATTGCTTGTACTTGATGGGGTTTCTGCCATGTTCACATGGTATGTTCTGCTGGCATATGACGTATTAGAAATATGGGGAAAACAGTTTTACCAATCAGCAAAGCCTAAGAAGTACACCTGCTTACATTCTCCTGCATTTCTTATTTCTGAAAAGTTCCAGGAATATTATCTGGGGATTCTACTGAGCCCAACAAGCACAGTATTTTATCTGTCAGAAAGCTCTTAACTACAGACAACACATGAGCTGACAGAAAGTATCACTGCATGCATTCTAAAAGAAACTTGGGGAACACATTAGCCATGGCCAGGACATGCCTAAGCCAAAAGATTGTTTTCAGGGATACAAAGTAGTACTTCTATAGGCACAGCACATGGTATCATAGCACCAGACAGTAGGACAAGCTAGTGCAAGCTCCTGCCGAGAGACTGTTTTAAATGGCATCATGCTGAGCACTATTTTCATTAAACATGATTGCGTATTCTAGATCTCAAATAACAAGGTGCTAACTGAGGAAACAACATCCCTTCAGTTCCTTTGAACTAAAATGATAGCTATCTATGGATGAATCTCATAAAGGCTTCAGGAGCATTTCTAAATGTAGTGGTGAACAACAGAGGAAGTATTCAATATTCTACTAGAAAATCTTAAAAGTACACAAATTTTGACCAGTGAAGTTTGCAAAGGAGCTTTGTTTTAGATTCTAAATTTAACCACCAATTTTTTGATTAAGACATGAAAAAAAAGAAAAATTTAAGTGAGCACTGGGCCAAATATAATACATTTTAACTTTGCAGCAAAGACATGATCTAATTTTCTGCAATGAATGCTAATTAATACAGCTGTGCTCTCTGGTAAAGAAACACATTCATCAATTTTTATTTTATAATTATTTTCAAACTCACTCTGTCACTGCACCAAACTGCCAAAACAAAGAAAATCATCCTTTCTCATGATAGTGGGGAAATCTTGGTAGTGAAGAAATCTTGGTTAGTATCTTGATAGTTTCATTTTAAATCTATAGCCACTGCACATAAACAGCTGAAGTGCAAGATTATTCACCTTAATTCTTACATTATTTTCCTTAAACTATGTGTCCTTGGTAGTTTTTATTTTTAATGCAACTTTTTGGTGTAGAACACTTGGGTGATGCCAAGTGCCCTTTAATGTTACAACCAAAGTTTGAAAGAAAAGAATCCTCTTAATTCCTGTTCTAGATTTGTACGCACAATTACCATTTGAACTGTGTCAGCAATGAAGGAATGATCTGAACAGCTTAGATGCATGATGTTAACAACATCTCAACGGCTACACTCATTTAAACTCCTGACTCAGAACTCTAGGCAGCAGTTAAGTTTCAGTCTGTCCATATGTTCATGTAGTCATTTTAAACTTTCAAGACAGCAGCTTGTTCATTATCTACAACAGCAACTCAGCAATACTTTTAGACTTTAATATTTTACATTAATCAGTTCACTTAAAAAATTAAGATGGACTTAAATCAAAGGAAGTCTGAAAGATGCACACTGTGTATTTATGTTCATTACATTGCATGAAATAAAAAGAAAATCCTCTCGTATGTGATTTCAGAAATATAGAACTATCCAGCACAAAACCACTGAATTTACAACAGTTATTAACAAAATAGACAAATCTCATGTCACTTATGATTACCAGAACTAGAAGTGGAAAAGGCTACCCACTTTTTTTAGAGCAGCTACTTACCACTTCTTCCAAGGCAGCACTTCTTCCAAAAGAACAGGTGAGGTGTGCGAGGCAGTTAACAAATGAAGAGAAAAGTTCATTTGGAATGGCCGTTAAAATATTGCGAGGAAATACAGTTATCAGATTGCTGATAATACTGGAAATTCCCACTGCTTCAGAGTCTTCTATTTCAATTCTATAGATAGAAATAGCAGTTTTTTGCCATTAAGAAAATTGCTAAAAGGGAATTGGTTTTGGTGATACATTTTTAATAAATCTATTTCATAACAAGCACTACCTACTTTAATCTGCCCTTTCTCAATTTAAGCAATCCAACAGTAAGCACAAATTACATCCAGAAATAAGCAAGCCATACCACTTCTCCACACAGATATGCTACCGTCCAAACTAAAGATTAAAAGATGCCATCTAAATTTAGACAGCAGACATACATACCCATTGATAGTATTTAGTAATCCCTCAATGAAGTGTGCCAGGTAATCAACTTGTGAACCTTCATCAGGAAAGACCGGCCCATGCAAAGACGCCAGCTGTGCCAGGCACTGCAATGAATCTTGGGCCATATCTGTATCTTCTCTGATTTTTCGATGTACCTTTCAGGAAGTGAGGTAGTTAATAATACATGAAAACAGGGTGTTCTTACAACAGTCACATGGCTCTCAATCCAAAAGAGCACACACCAAAAAAAGCTTACTATAACTTCCACTCGGTCTGAAATACAAGGGTCTCTGCAACTCCCTAAACCATGGCAAACATCAAGATAGTGACTCAGCTCACACAATCTCAAGCCTTGAATTAACTCATTGAAACTAACATTTAGTTAAGGCTCACCTACATGTTGAAAATCAAACTGTCTATTGAATGTTATGTCTTAAAGAGAGAAACAGATGCCAGCCAGTCAGACATGCTGCTCCTTCTAAAAACAGCAATAATGACAGTCATCTCTATTATGCTAACTATGCCTAGGCTATAGAGTCTTGCTAAAGTTAGTCAACAAGTTCAATCAAAATTATATAGATGCTTCTTTAGCAGAGGTAAACACTGAAGACATATACAAAAATGAATGCATCACTTCCTTGGCAACACCCTTATATTATACAAGGCCAACAGTAATCTTCCTGCATTTGTGCAAACTGTTATGTCATTATTTCTGTTGTTGAGACTTTCTAGATTTGAATCTTACTACTTCAGCAAACATATTCTCACATACTTATTTTAATCAGCCAAGTATGGATTTAAAGAATTTTTTTAGGTTCATGCCTATTTATTCACAGAAGATTTATTGAATAAATAATAAATATAGAGTAGCTTTTTCACACAGAAATGAAATTTAGCTAAATTATTTCAGTAATATTGTACCAAAAAGTACTCTTAAAACACTAACCACATTTCTGTGGTGTTATAGTTACAAGTTCACCCAACTCATAACTAGTTGATTTAGCTGCACAGTTAATCCCTGAAAGATCAAACTAGCAGGAGAAATAAACCCTGCAACAGAAATACCCTTCCTAATATACGTCCCACACGAGGCTGAGATTAGAAATGAAGGCTCTCGCTCTAATACAGCAATCCTGCCAACTTTTGCAAGGTTATTAAAATTTCTCAGATCAGATAAATGAATAAAAATTACTACAATTTACTTACATTACCTCAAAGAGCAAACTACTACCGCAAGTCTCAACCACTGCAAATCAGGAATCTAAAACCAGAACTGACAGCATACTGCCCTGGCTAGCATTCATTCAAAAATACTAAAATACAGGCAAGCCTTGGTTACTATTAAGTAAAATGTAAATGTATTAAAGCAAATCTGCATATTATTAAATTTTCTTTTAATCACAAATAAGTAATTGTAAACCAGTCAAGGAAACAGATATGCAACGCAAACTCTGACAACTTCATACTATTAAACATAGAAGAAGGGTTAACATGTAAGCCAAAAAGTTATTTGCATGTGGAGGTTCACAGCTGACAGTAGCAACTGTCTGGATAGTCTAGACAGCTGTTCAGATTGTGTGTAGCTGGTGAGAGTTCTGCCAGTGTTTTTTTTCACCTTTTCAAAACTGCTGGATAAACTTGCAGTTAAAAAAAAAAAAAAAAATTCAAAAATCCTATAAAGTAAGGACATACATCCAAACACATACTGTCAAGCAGCACTGGAGAGTTACATTTACATTGTCTTATTACAACTTTGTCCAAACTTTGAGCACATTTCTCTGTTTTGCAAAAATGAGAAAAAGCCTGAGAATGCTGAATTCTCAGATCCCAAGAGATGTAACCTAAGTCAAATTGCATAGCAAATGAATTTATAAGCCAATATATGTTGCTGCTGCAGTAAGTCCTAGCTGAGCGATGATTACAAACTTCTCCCAACAGTTGTAAAAACAGAACAACACAATTCTATCAATTTTTAACATTGTGGGGCTTTTAAGTTAAAGAACTGTGTACTACATTCCCCTCTCCCAACACTACCTCTTCCTTATTCTTTCTAACTTCTTCTACTTTAACTTTTGTCAATTTCCTTTGTGTTGAGGAAAGAGATGTATAATTCTGTATGCTGCAAGTAGCTAGAAAACTACATTGCTTATTTTCAGCTGTTCTGTTGAGCAGATGCTTTAATATCAGCAAACACACACTACACATTTGATATTTTCTGAGAGCTGTTACACCTTATCTGAAAGATTCACTACTCTACTACTGTTCATCGTGCTTGCTTTTGTCTGATGAGTACATGTCCAGAAGTATTAAATGTATAAAACGTATTGAGATAACTATAAATTTTTTTCTGTCACTAGTGGTCACCAATTTAAAGCAATTAATAGGCAAAATACAAATTCAGTACCCTTGGAAAAAGACAATACTTCTGTCTGCTTAGATAAGCAAGCTGAAGTGAACAGAATCATTCCTACCTGATGCAAAAGGAAGAGTCCGACAACACAGTTTTAGAACAGGAAGGAGCTGCTTTCCCTGTGGTCTGGACTATGAAAGTTGAAGAAAGAAACTTACTGTAAAGAAAAGCTCCATAACTCTGCTGTCCAGGAGGGTCTCGCGCCAGGATTCTGTTGGCTTTAGCATCACATTTTGTGAGGATTCAAACATAGCTATATAATGTCTGCCCAGTTATCTGGTGTCAAGGTCAACAATAACATTCCTACTTGGCTTTAAAAAAATCCTAGATACAACAGGATCCATTCAGAAAGAATGTAATGGAAACAAACTTTAAGCCTCTTCACATACACAGCATAATTCATGCATGAGGCCAAGGAATAAAAGGTATTAAGTATTGAAAAAAAGAATGCTCCAGGAATGTTAGATAACAGTTTGATCATAATTATGAGACATACCATAGCGATACGATCACTTTGATAACCAGGGTGTCTAATGTGACACAGCGAGAAGGGAAAAAAGCAACCGCAATTAACAGGTGTTAAAATTTATGCAAAATAGGAAATAATTTTCTAAAAAATTTTCCTGGCAGCTTTTAAAAAGACCTTACCATAGCTAAAGATAGCTCATTGAAATCTATATCCTATTTTTCTAAATAGCCAGATATGTGTCACAGAATGCAGATATGTTAGCCCTCTATTAATCTACATTTTCTAATCACACTGAGAAGAACAAAAGCAAAAGTCAGCACAAGGCATTGTCACATTCAACATGTTTGTAAGAGACACTCATGAAAAATGTGCATGCTGTAAAGACACAATTTTGCTGCACCCATTTCAGCTCTCACCATGTATTTTGGCATAACTTAATTTACAAAATTCTGCAAATACTCTAGTACAGAAAAAACAGACATGAGCAAAAACATTTAAACAAACAGGTTCAATTCTCTGTCAGTCTGATCAGACAACAGTTTTAATCAAAAAAATTTTTGAAGTACTTCTCTTTGACACCATCCGTTTCAAGTAATACCTGCTAAGTTAAAGCAGTTTTACTAATGTTTTATTTGTCTTTCTTAAACCCTACATTATCCTCTTTGATCCTTTTCTAACCCAACCGTCAGAGTAGGTAACAGCATGTTCAGCTGCACATAATTTACTTGATGTTACCTTTTGTAGCATAAAGAATCTGGTACTATAAAATGCATATAAGAAACTATTTCTATGTCTAGAATGAAATAAATTTTGCAACGGCATCATTAACTTTTGATGGGTTTTGTTTAAGCAAACAGTATTTAAAGCAAGCAAGTAGTCTAATATGAAAAACTGTGTCACAAAGCAGGATACACAATTTCAGTTTATTTATACTTGTCTTCCGAGTTCTGCCACAAAACAAAATTCCTAATGACACTGCAAAACCACACTCTAAAAAAAGGGACCTTTTCCACAGTACAGTACCAAGTGAACCTACACTAGTTGTATGTGTCCAGGACTGCTGTCAGCACGTAAGAACAATCAGGGGTTTTCACATTAGTGCAAAATAAAAGCAGTTTCACAATTTTCAAGATTATATTAAAAGCAGTTTCACAATTTTCAGTGTATGTTGAACTAACCAGATCTGCATTATTTCAGATGGGGAAAAACTAAAAGTCAGAATTTTCTACTTTGATTCTATCTGAAAAGATGATGTAGTTTAATTGATCAAAGATGCTTTGGTTCTACCCAGAAGAAAAAAAAATTATACAAGCATGAAATTATCACATGCAAGCATCCTTTATCAGGAGTAATATTCTAAATTAAAAATTAATTTTATCTGGCAAATTAAGCAATGCCTTTTTTCCTTCCCATTTAGAATGTCTTTGTCAAAATGGTATTTTAAAATTGCATACTGACAAGAATGTCCTTTGCTGTGACTCTCCAACAAGCTATTGGCAAGAATGTTTTATCAGAAGACAATTATAAACACCTTACCAATCTGTGAAAAATTTACTCTTTGCTAAGGTTGAGTCTACAGAGGGGACCGGCTACAAAATGCTTTTCACATGGCATGAAAGAAGCACTAGCTTGCTGTCACTATTTTAACAAGACTCACTATTTAGAGGCCTTATCCTGTTATTTTTAGTCTTGTTTCTCACACTAATGGACTGATGACACATCTGACAATAGGAGATTTGTGGGTAAAATATCTGTTCACTGAACATTACAAATTATGACTCCACCTATCATGGAGATCTTGCAGCCATTTTCCAGCATGTACCACATGTATGCAATCATTAGCAGAAACTGGCTGTGGAGATGCTTACTGCCACAAGTACTCCAGCTTACATTGTGCTACAGTTTGGTCTTAGTAGCAGCAGTCTAGTTATGCCAAACCTGAAAAAAATGGCACTAAATTACCTCGTACATGGGTGCACACAGGACAAATGCACTCTTCATCACCCAAAATTAACTTACTTGTCAAGACTTACAAAAAACCAAAAAGTACAGAATGAGCAAAACACTTTTTTTTTTCTAAGCACTCAAGCTTATGATTTAGGCTTACAACATAGATAAATGATAAGCATAGATTAGTCCACTATGACATCCTGGAGAGATTTTTTTGTTTCCAGAATGAAAAACAATTGCAAATCACTTCTGGTAATAATACAAATATTTCTAGCATTCCCAGGTCTATTGAGGAATGATAAACTTTTACTAAAATTCACTTTGAATTATATGGAAATCCAGGCTAACAAACAGCTACCAGAAGCATGTTAATGTTCCACACATTTTTCAAGGCTTGGGACACTGATTCCTTCAGAGACTTGAATCTTCTGCATGAATCGGATTATTCAGTGATGTGAACTCAACTCTATTAAAAATCATAAGAACATAATTAGATGGCTTAGTGTAAGATAAGGACCTTATGGTGATTATTACTGCCTAGAGAGGAAGACTAGAAGACCATAATGTTAAAAGAGATTTTCTTTTATCTTTGACTAAATTTACGCATGTAGACATTAGCTCTATGCTTGGTTCTGTTTCATAAGATGGAAAAATAACAGTAGTTTTTTCAAAGTTATAATTCTTTTATTTCAAAACTAATTTAGAAACAAAAAAGTTTGAGGTTTTATGTGCTTCTTGGAGGAACAAGAAAACAATGAAAAAAAAAAAACAACAAATGTTTAGTTTTCCTCTCACTCACTAGCCTCCGTCCCAGGAAGGGACTGATAGGTGAAGATGAATATTAAAATATTTCATATACTAAGGTAGTCAAGAGGGATTATAATATTTTACTTCAGTACTTCAACCAATTCCAATATCTGAGAATGAATGCCACAATCTTTTTCCCAAGAGAGGCAAGGCTTGTTCTTCCACAAAACAGTAAGTTTGGAATTCAAAAAACAAAGCTGGGATTTCTTCTACTAGAACCCCATTCATAAGTTTGTGCACAGAAGTGAAACATCTCAGAAAAGGAGGGAAAACTCCTGGAGTGTTAAGGTCTGAATATCTTTCTTAAAAGTAATTTTAATCTTTACTTTTGTTATTTGAAATATTTCTTGACTTTCTGCCTGTCATAGACTTACATTTTAAAAATAAACTGCATTAGAAAGGTACCTGCCCTCCAGTGTTATGTTAAATACTGTTTTTATCTGGATTTTTAAGACCTCCTCTAGCTTTCTAGCTAATGAGCCAAGCACATGGAATAAGTCTAAGGAGCAACTGCCTAAAATTGCTGCAGAGGCTTGCTGCCCCCTATGGAGAAATCCTACACAGACCTTTCCATACCTTGCACTCTTGGCAAGTACATCCAGCAACCAGGACAATGAGCATATGCTTAAATACTATTAAACACAAGTATTCTTAACAGTCACGAGAATGAAACAATACTTTGTGTTGGAGACACTGGACTCAGATTGCAGGAACAGGAGTAGGAAGTGCAGGAACACCCAAGCTAATTTTAAACCTGGCCAATTCCAGAGCCATGCCAGTTCCAAGGCTCATGACCACCCATGTGGATTCTGCAGTCCTTGGTACATTCTGCTGCTACAGTTATGCAGTTTATGATATGCAAGCTGATCACTTCCAGCCTAACAGCACGTAAAGCACCCACCCACATCACACAGATGTGGCTCAGGAGTCACACCTTTCCACCACACACCAGCTGCCATCCAGGGTGCTGTAACCATTGCTGCAAAATTGGAAACTTAAAAACCACTGGGGCAAGAAAGAATATCAGTTCCCCTTCCCAAAAAGGGTAATTTCCTGGTCTCTTTTCCTCTTCTGATATTAATGCTGTTAAGATGTTCCTATATTGAACTGATTACAGAATTCATTCAGGAAAACGGAAATGATGAAAGATTGTTTAAAAGTTCAACATCAATACAAATATGTTTAGTGCAATTACGACAGAATTCAGGGGATCTTCCAATCTTCTTGGGTTTGCCCAATGTTGTCTTAAAAAGTTGTTAGAAAGAACTGACAAGAAAACACCGTGTCCTAGAAATAATTTCTAACCATCAGGGATTTCAAAGCCAGGTTAGTTTTTACCTAGAAGTGGTAGGTGATAAAGGTCTGATAAAAGTAAAATTCAGCTCTCTTAAATACAGCTGTTTCAGTTACGTTGAATTTTGCTCTATATCCCAAAAAATAGACAGGATAGTGCCCCAATGCTTCATTTTTCAGATAAGAACAGACTGCTGCAGTAAATTCAGGATAATTCCAGGCTGCTAACAAACACAAGGCCTATGGAAAGCAGCCATGCTGCTGAAGAAATCAGTGTTGTCACTCCTTGGTACAGGTAGAATAATTTCTGTAGCTGTGCAACAAATCAAACCAGGGGCCAAAATCTGCTAAAAAAGCCCCACCACATTTTTAGCTGGGTGGTTCCCTGCTGAGCATCATGTTCATGGGAGGTGATATGGCAAGATGCTTTTACAGCAGCAATGCCAACTTGAACCATTCCTCAAAATCAGCCTTGAGTTTTCTGTCTCATTTTCATGCACTTCCATTATGCACAACAGATGCTACAAATATGGGCTGGACTGAGTTCAAATCTTAGAAGTCTGCAGAACTATATGGTTCACAGAACCTCCCAGACAGGTGTCTCATTCTGGCTTGAAGTTTAAAAGACATTTTCAAAACAGAGATATTAAGTGTGTGGCCAATGAACACAAAAATGTTCAGATGAGACAAAAGCTTCATTCAGTTCATACAACTGCCATGGCACCAACAACTCCAATGGAACAGCAATGACGTGTATCAGTAGAGTGCAAACCACTAGGTCTACATAACCTGCATTTTAAATCCCCTATTCTACATTCACTTGAAAATTTGCCAGCTTGCCTCCAAGCAAGTACAGGCACTAAATCCAAAACAAGAACTAAAGCTCAAGTATCTCTTTATTCATGTACTGTAATCCATACATTGAATAAGGGATAAGTACTTCCATGACAGCTCCTAATGACAGATAATAGACACCTTTCTGTAGATGGGAGATAGCTGCGCACAGTTCTTATGTTCTGTTCAAGAACTTTTACATTTGAGGACATTCAGCCAAAGTCCATTAGAATATGGCTGCCAGGAAAAGAAAAATCCCAAAATCGACAAGAGAAATATCTCTGGAAATAAAATGATAAAAATTATAATTACATCCTGACTTCACAGGATGTGTATGTCCATGCCAAGGTGTATTAAAGCCCAACAACACTCAGCTTCTTAACTGGAGATTTGGGTACTCACAATGTACTGAAAGTCAGATTCTTGAAGGAACTTTTGTAAAGGAGACGGTGGTACTTTTTAGTACTGATCATCCTTAAGTACTTCCTTAATTAGTGGAAGCATTCATTTTAGAAAAGATGCAGTTAAAACTAGTTCCATCCAAGTAAATAATATTTAACAATACTGTAACAGTACTGAAAAAAGAAACTGTGCAGAAGCCAACATGCCACAAGATACTATCTCTAAAGCCTCCACAAACACCGGGTAAACTAATATCTCAAGGTGGCAGATAAAAATAACAATAGATGATTGCTGGAAAATGAAATAGGAGAAACTGGACATGACTGAAGGGAGGCCTCCTAGGTCACCGTGCCTTGTCCTTCCTACTGCAGGCAGTACATCCCAAGATAATTAAAAAATACTGAGTTCCAACTTGAAATTAGGTAGAGTTTCTTCCTTTGTTGCTCCAATGAGGTGGGTATTCCAGAATGCATTTTTCATGGTAGCAACAGACAATGCAGACTTACCACAACTTTTCTTACAATTGGTGGCAACACTGTCCAAAACTGCATTTAACAATGCAACATTTATAAAGTTGTCCTGTAACAGCACAGAACTCTTGAGAAGTGGTATGTTTCAATTCAATTCTAAGATCCTGGAGATTTGAATAATGTGCTACTTAAAAATATATACCTGGGAATACAATGGATCATTTTACTCCATGCTTCAGTTATTAAATTCATGCCCATTGCTTCAGCATATGTACTATCAAGATTTGGAAAGAGGACACCAAAAGGACTCTAACCAATCAATCAACACAGTAATTCTCACATTCTTATGAAATGTGCTATCTATTTAGAAACTACAGCCAAGCTAAGTTTCACTGTCCATGAGCTAACAACCAACAGTTAAAGAGGTTATCTTAAGGAAAACAGATTTATGCCACAATACAATCAACATGGCACTGTAAACCCCAAGAGTTACTGAATATTTGGCAGCTAAGACTAACTTTTCCCAAGGACAACTGAAGATGTTCCAACTTCTGTGAACACAGGTTGATATATAAATAAAGACAACCCAAGCTGGTGCTGTAATTCTTTCAGCAAAATGAAGCATCCAATGGTAGAAAATAAAAATATGGTATCAGGTGGATGAGAAATTACAAAAATATTTGAAATTGATCCATTAAGAGCACTTTGGTCTATCCAATTTCCAGAAATGGCCAGAACTTGTTTAAGAGCTGTAGTATCTAAAGTAGGTTAAATAGCAGAAAATATGATTAATCTTAGCAGTAGTATGGCTTGCTTTGGTATTTCTAGTAACATTTATTTACTAGCACCTAAATCATTTAATATTATACAGATGTATAAAGGAAAGCTGGAATTCCAAGGCCCCACATGTTGTGTACATCTACCTCTCTATCTGGTTCCACCAGTGCAAACTTTAGCCAAGGACAAAGAGCTCATGAAGAACTACAGCCTTCACTTTTGAATTATACCAAAATCCCAGACACACCAACAGGTTAGAAGTGATTTAGAGCAGCACTGCAGAGAAGGAGCTAGGAGTGATAGCTGATGAACAACTAAACATGAGCTAACAATGTGCACTTACAGTCCAGAAAGACAACTGCATCCTGGGCTGCATCAAAAGGTTTAAGGAGGAAACTTCTTGCTCTACTCTGCTCCTCTGACACTCCACCTGTAATACTGACTACAGTTCTGGTGTCCCCAACATAAGGAGGACATGGAATTGATGAAAAGTCCAGAGGAGGCCATGTAGTTGATAGGAGACTGGAGCACCTGCCCTATGAAGACAGTCTGAGAAAGCTGGGGCTATTCTGCTGGAGCCTGCAGAAGAGAAGGTTGTGTGAACATCTCGTAGCAACCTTCCAGTGTCTCAGGGGGGCCTACAGGGAAGCTGTAGAGGGATTCTTTGTCAGGATCTGCAGTGATGGACAAGGAATAAATAATGGGCACAAACAGAGGAAATTCAGAGAAGCTGTGGATGCCCCAACCCTGGAAGTGTTCAAGGCCAGGTTCGATGGGGCTCTGAGCAGCCTGGTCCAGTGGAAGGTGTCCCTGCCCATAGCAGGGGGGTTGGAAATGGAGGATTTTTAAGGTCCCTTCCAACTTCCTATAATTCTATGACTCTGTACGTAGGACTACATAGTTTGTGCAGAGCCAGACTAAAATTCAGAGGGAACCACCACTGCACAATACAAGAGCATTTCCTTTCTATTTGAAATCTCAAGTCCACTTCCAAAGACTTTTATAAGGTGCAATAATTAGACTACAGTCTCCATTTTATAGGCACATGCACTAAATTCCTCTCTGAACCCCTACCAAATCACTTCAGGGATGAATAGAAGCAGGTTATTTACTTTTAATCCATGGAACCTTTCTCAAAGCCAATGTAACTGGCATTCTGTTTTACAGATGTGAACCAAGGAATATCCAGTTTCCAATAAATTTACTTTTGCTGCCTGCTGCATAATGAACAGACTAAAAGAAAACAAAAACACACAGGTATCACCTTCTGACTGACACACCAGAAAAGCAAATAAAATCCTTCACAGTAGATTTAAGAGCAACATCAAGATTCCTGCAGTATGTATAACTTAGTAGGAATTCCAGAAGTTTTAAGAAAAAAGTTTATAAACCAGCTTAAAAGTTTACTGAGATTCTTAAAGGTAGTCTGGCTATTAAAACAGGTGTGATATTGATTTACTACACGTACTGTCTAAAACCTCTATTAAATACAGAGTGTGATTGAGTATTTCTACAATATTTGTCTAGTTCATTTTTTGGATTGAGCATTTTTATATCTTTTTTTCTTCTCTCCTTTGCTAAGAGCCTTTCTCTTTCTTATTCCCATTTCCTCCTCTACTTTCCAACTCCACCTTTCTCTGGACTAATGAACAGCAGACATCACAAAAATATCAAAATGGAAGTAGTGGCACCTGTGTAAAAGGTTGACATTTCTTTTCCCGAGTACCAAATACTTTTTTTCAGGCTGAAGATATACCATGTTCTTTTATGGGGAGTTGGTTCACTTGCATGAACATGCATATTCCTGCATGATGGGGCATTTGCCTGTCCCTACCTCTTCTCTAAGGAAGAAAAGTAGGACAGATCAGATCTCTGCATAAAAATTGAAAAGGGCTCAGACTCTTCATCATATAGTTCTACACTGAAGTAGCATATTGCACATTTCCTGTTCCCTGCACCAACCAGACAGACCATAAACCTGTAAAAGGTGGGTACTCTGTATACTTTCTCTTTTATGTAAAATACTTTTAAGCTTTAATGAAAACCAACAGAAGCTTCTGTATGTAAACATCTCTTAGTAAGCATGGTGGAGACAAAAAGCACTAATGGAAGAAAACATAAATCAAGGAATAAACACAATGGTTCTAAGTTCTATGTTTTACTCTCCTTGCAAAAACTTTACTCCTCACCTAAGAAGTGACCCAAGTCAAGGGAAACAAAGGGCCTGACATGAAAAGGATATAATTTGGAGGAAGAAAGTTCCAGCTTAAGACCTGATTGGCTAGTGCAAGATAACGCTGAAACACTGAAGACATCTGAGCATTGAGGTTTTCACGTCTGCTGAATTCCTGAAGAACCTCTACTGTGACCATGAAGATCTGCCGCAGGTCATCCTCCTACAGTCAGGATGAACACAATACATTCAGTATCTCGGTCATTAGTGAAATGCTGATCAACAAGAAATACTTTTCCAGAGAATAAAACTTTCCAGTTTCACCCTATTTTCACTAAAATACAGGAAATACTCCAAAATTGCTAGAATTACCAGAATCCCCCCTTTTGTCAAAATTAATTCTGTTTGCAAAAACTATGAAAAAAATCCCCACAGAAAAGAGTTGGTCTTTGGCATGAAAAAAAGTTGGTAAGTTGTTCCACAACAGTTTAAAGCAATGCCTTCACTTAAACATTTGACTGGCCAAACAATACATCTGAGACAACCAGACTACACCATCTGCAATAATATTTTTAAATACATACATAGCTCTCCTTGGCTTTAAACCAAAGCTATATTTAAGACTATCATTGTTCCACAGAGTATTCATTTTGTTTGCAATTGGTAGCCAAGGAATTAGAGTCCAACAGCATAAAGATCAGTAGCTCTACATTCATAAAATGGGTACAAAGGGGTTGCACCTTTTTGATACAAGTTTTTTAAAAATGCATTATCAATTTTCCTGAAGTAGCTAGTATCTGCATTATTTGCAGTATTTGCCCTATCAAATGCTTTTAGGCATACAGTGTACCTGACTGCACCTGGCACAACAAAGTACTTTTGCTTCCACACGTTTCAATTTTAGAAAGAGGTAGAGAGGTAGCATATATCAATATAGAACTAGTTTACCTGAAATATACGTTTACAGTTACCATGGAACTCCATGCTTAGTCCAATGTTGCTGGTTTTACTTGAACTTGAGAACTCGCTCAACAACGCCGTTAGAATGGAACAGGCCAAAGTTTGCTATAAAAAACATAAGGGGGAATAATATAACTAAAAGATGTCCAATATGGCAATTGCACCTACAGTGTCCTTCATTTTTCTATTAGCATTTTAATATAACTACTACTTCAGTTTCTTCTAACACAAACTAGAACAAGTCAAACTTTCAGGAAAATAGATCCTTGGATGAACCATTTCTGGAATCATTGGGGCTCCATCCTTAAAAAAGAAATTTGAGCAATATAAAAGCTGGCATCTGTGTCATCATCATTACAAATGAAACCAACTTATTGCAAACCATTTCCCAGCCTTGCCATTTACTTTATCTCCCTGTCCACAGGCCTTTACAGATATTAGTTTCAGGGAAGATTCACTGTCCACTTATTTTTATTGATGTAATGGTTCAGGTCACCCTGAAGTTTGTTTTAGCCCTTCTTTAAATTTGCTACACATACCATATTGGCATTTGATCATAATTAACTTTATAGCACCAAAAATGATACAGGTTTGTCAAAAACAACACTTGCAATAACACTGTCTACTACATCTTCTCCCTCTCTCCCCATAAAAAAAATAGGAGAGGAATTCACAGAAAGCTCCAATACTTGAAAGGTCTTGGATACCGCCCTCCAAAGCACCACACTCACAAGCCTCAGAAATAACCCTTAAAACTACTCTGTTACAATTATGTCTCAGAAGTGATATAAAAATTGGTGAGAAAAAGGCATGTTAAATTTAGAGAGACAGATTCATGAAGACTAAAGGTTTTAGGTGTCTTTTTCATTCTCAAAATTTAAGATAAGGTAAATGAAATGCTTATCTAAAACACTACTTAAAAGCCAACTTTCTGTATGAAATACATCGCTCCAGCCTTTGTTGCTGTTTTCTGAAATATATAAAAAAAGCTTTTTTTCTTGATGCCAAAGTCCAGAAACCATCATCACCAGTTTTAGTATCTTTTAACTGATCTTTGCACATAAAGAGGAGAAAGTACTGCACAGTAGAGATGCAAGTAGTACTTCAAACTTGTGCCGTACACTGCTGTAACAAGCACAATAGAAAGTGTATACTGCTGAAATGAAAAGACTTTTTGTTAAAGAGATGTTCTTTACAAAACTTCCAAAATTACTGGCTATCCTCCCAGACTGTTCGGAGCCAAGGTGCCAGGGATGGACAGAGGGATAGGAATTGTTAAAGGGTCATGCATGCCAGCAAGTGTCCAGGGGTTAAACAGAAATATGCACACTACCTCTGAAGACCCGAAAGATTAAAGTGGAGATGATACTATTTATGCAAGCTCATACAACAGCTGAGACCAGTGCCATCCACCCACCAACTGCAACATCTTTGTTCAGAAATGCCTCTGAAGTCAGTACCTTGACCCCCCCCAGACAACTAGTTATCTTAGTCAGTAAACACTAAATTAACATTCTTACTTGATAAGTAAGTTCCAGACAGATCAAACATAGTGGCTTTGTGATAATACACAGGTTTTCTCTTTCACTACACAATAAAGCTGCATAAGCACAGCAGATCAGCATATTGCTGATCAGTTGCTAAGAAAAAGCTTTCCTATTTTAAAGAAATTATTTATTTCAAGTGGACTATTTCTCATTTACAGTCAGCTCTGTCAAACAGCACATAACACCAAAAAAGCATTTAGCCAGTGAAAACCAGCACCACAATTTAAACTACTCCAGTGAAAGTGCAACTTTGTCCCTTATATAATAGAAGTATTTTTAATTAGCTCAAACATTTCACAAATTTCAAATTTCTGTGCAAGGTATTCACACAATAAATATTTTTTTTAGTTAGAGGAAATACAGATTTAATATTAAAAAAACCAAAACAGTATAGACTAGTATTGAGTATTAAATCCAGCATTAAAAGTTCCATATGAAAATAATTAACCTGGTTACGAAAAAAAAAAAAACCTACTAAGAGAAACCCCTCAAGTCTGACTTTAGAACAATGCCTCAGATCAGAATATGTTTTTAAAGAAATAATGCAAAGTTTTCTCACATGACTCTCTAAATAGCTTAAAATACAAGTTTTTATTTGATGCTTAAATTACAGATTCACATTTTTCTGCTCAAAGCAGCCACAACGCAAGGACATCACTAGCTGCAATTACAAATTTGTACACTTTAATGCTCAGCAACATATCCTGATTACCAAGTGGTATCAGTGGCTCCAATAGTACAACAACCAGGCAAAAACTAAACTGCTGCTTTAGCATGCTAAGATCTTGACACCGAGCCACCATCCAGATCACCACAGGACACGCACGGCAATGATGCAGACTAGCCATCATTTGCAGTTGATTGCCAATTACTGGAAAATCAATCACCAAGTTCAAATGGGCAGGAACAATAGGAAAAGTAGTTAGTTCCCAGTGTGATTACAAATATTTCATATTAGCTGAAATAGTGCCTCCCTTTCTCTCCAGTGTTTATATATATATAAATAATTTATCCTTTCTCTTCGCAGAGTTATGTGTTACTGCATGGTAAAAGTGTGTAATAGATTTCTTTTTTGTGTACTTTTCTCTTGATTTCAAGGAAAAATTTAAAAGGAAGGTTTAAATTTTATGACTGATGGTAAAGACATCTCTTTGAAAGGGTAAAAATCAATGGGTACAGGTAGGCTAACTGAATCTGCAAAGCAGCTTGAGCTGTGACCTATCCTCCTGACTTCAATGAGAGCTAGTTCAGATAGTTCTGGGACGTCAGTACCTGCTTTGAGCACGACAGGAGAAAAATTATGTTACTAGATTTGCACACTTATTCCATCCAGCAGGCTAGCTCATAGCAAATAAACAGTGTACCCCTCTGCTCTGCTCTCTCCTACTGAATTCCCAGCATCCCATCAACTCCCTTAACTTGGTATTTCAATATCTGGGGTGCAAATCCTGCCCCATTCCCTCACCATCCCAAGGGCCTTGTGCAATATTTGCACATCCATAAACTTCTGTTGCCACCTGTGCTTACTCCTTGCATCCATAAGGAATTGTTAGCACTCCTGTATATCCAGGTCACAAGAGCAGGAGAAGACCAAAGAAAAGATATTGGCCAGTAATTTTGAATTTACTGCAACAACAGGTTGAGGTGAGATGGCTTGAGACTGATTTCCTAGAAGGCAGGTGCCAGCCCCCGTGAGTTTAGCTTCCAGACAAGAGCAGAGGAACAGATCAAGATCATAACCTGTCCTTGCAATGTCAAGTATTTGCACAGATATTTCCAAAACCACCAATTCCCAAAACTGCCATAAGGCAATAGGAATTTATACAGACTACTGTCCGTAGCAGTAAGATGGCTATTTTCATGAGTATTAACAAATTATTAGCTGCCATCTATTAAACTTTCCTGAATACACAGTAATATTTCAGAAACTCAGGAATAAAGCTCAAGTGAATTTTGCTAAAAATAAAATTTGATTTTCATAAAGTAATTATTCTGAAGGTTAACGACTAATATTTTGAATTACATTTTTTTAATATACATACTTGGTATGAAGACACTAAGTACATCAACATAAATATTATCACAAGAAAGATTTCAAAAATCTAAAACCAAACAATTTCAGAGAAACCAGTACTGGTGTGCTATGTGAACTAAAATTTCTTCCTCTTACACGTAAGAAAATTGAATACACCTAACACATATAAAATTCTAGGGTGGAGGGTTCTGGGGGTTTTGTGTTTTGGTTTTGGGATTTTTTTTTTTTTTAGTTGGTTGTTTTTTGTTGTTATTGTTGGTTTTGGTGTGGTTTTGGTTGATTTGTTTCTTTGTTTTCTAGTGGGAATTTTTGGGGTCTTTTTTAAAGGTTTTTTTTTAAGGTTTTTGCTACACCACAGAAGAGATTAACAATGCAAGTTAGTAATACCACACTGTAATAAGTAGAAAATGCACGTGACTCTGGGCATCATATTAAAAGCCAGATCTGAATGTCTATTGTGCAGCAATGCCATTAACTTCATACCAGTAAGAGTACACCTCTGAACCTAGTTTGACTCACTCCCTAGCAATTTCACTAGTTCTGCCACAAGTACATACCCAAACAATAAGCCCATCTAACAAAATAAAATCCTTCTCTTGTTGAGAGAGAGCATTGCCTCTGAGAATAGCTTGGCACTCACCCCAGTTAGCTTTATTACCAGGAATAAACTTTATGAAAGATCGCTATACATAAAATAGACTCTCAGCTGCTCAAACAGAAGATCAATGGGACTTGTGATAAGAGATTAACTTGGCAATCAGATACCCAGTACTAACATCGTTTTAGTGGTTTTCTTTTTAAATTTCTTTAATAAAACAAAGACACTACAGAAAGACCGTGTGTCATTTTAACTGTAAACAACATTTATATATAATTCATAAAACACAGATGCAAAAGGTAAATACAACTTATTCCTCCAAACAGAATGTCCCCTATAAAAGAAGCTAAAGCCATAATGTTTGAAGGGATTTCACACTTGTGCCTGGGCTGCCCATGGAATAAATGAAGTGCTTAATTTGAGGGTAGTTAGGTTACAAAGCATCTGAAAGGAAGGAGAGTTCAAATACAGCCTAGGAAAAAATGGACATGTGGTATACCAGCTCTGCAGCAATAAAGCAAACAGACAAAGCAGAATGAACTCCAATACCAAAACTGTTTCCTCGTTTCAAATTCACAGCAGAGATACAGTTATGCTGACAAAGATTTGATTAAAGAATGCATTTTACTACAAAACCTAAACTATCATGCAGTGCCTTCTGCAAGTATCATTTATACCTACAGAAAAAGCAGTAAGCATATTTAAAAGAAGAAAGATTTTGCCTGAATAGAGCAAATCATAACATCTAACCTGTTACATTAGATCACTGCCAGCCTGAATATGCATTTAGAGGACTTTTTGTCTCCACATGTATAATGTAAACTCTGATACTGAAACCAAAGGGAAGCCGTGTGAAGAGTTAATAGTATTCCAAAACTATCTAAATTAACTTGCACAAGAGCAGGAAGAATCAAAGAATAAATGTATCGGAAGCAGAATTTGCTGTGTTGCTCCTAGGTGATAGAATTCTATAATGAGAGTGTATCAAAATCAATTTTACTAAGTTGTTTAAAGCAAGGCTTTCTTCATAAAAGCAATAATAGTCTTCTTCATTAGTTTCCTTGAATAAGCACAGCTGGTTTTGCTAACATTTTCAGAGTATCTAAATCTCCAGAACATAAGCTCCAACTCCAAATTGGAAGGTTAAAAGGATGGCCAGAGGGCCAAAAGAAATATCTTTATGTACACAGAATAACTGGGCCCACTCCAGCTTTTCAACTTGGGAGTATTGCAAGATGGGTGGGGGACCCAGCAGCTGAAGTGCTGGTTCCCAACCAAAGAAAACCAGAACATATTTTGAAGAAATGTAAGCAAGCACCAGGAAGAACCCACTGATTTTCATCTGTTCCCTCCCAAATGAGCCAACTGGTGGAAAAAAGCTATAGAGAAGGGATATGATGATAGGAATAGGACCCACAGCTGCAGTTCTGTGCTGTCAGCAGTAAGGGACTGGCTGAGCAGTGCACTCCTTTCCTCTCATTCCCTTTTTGCCACTGTGCAAAGACAGATGAGCAGAACCAGGTTAACACATCAACGTTACAGCGGAACAATAGGCAAGACCTTGCTTCCCTTCCTGGGGGGAACCAGCCAAACTAAGGGAAACCCCCCCAGGGGTGAGCTGAGAAAGAAAAAGTCAATTCCCCTATGAATCACCATGGGCCAGAGGAAGATGATCTTGTGGCATGTGAAGCATGCAGGCTTTGGACAAAGAGAGAAGGGAAGTAGCAGCCTCTACTAATAATGGAAGAGGTCCAGGCAGAGTTTGCTGGAGCACAGGGTGCAAAACATGCTTTTCTTTGTTTCTCTGGAGACAGGCAGAGTTTTGAAGCAGAAATCAGGAGGAGAAAAAAAAAGGTAATCTCATAAAAGATTTTGAAGGCCAGAAAATCATTTATAAAGGTAACATATCCTTCTCCAGGTTCTTGTCTGAATGCCACCAGTTGGATCTTCACTCCTACCACAGCTGCATGAACAAATACAGGACTTTCAATTAAACTCAAAATAATGAATAGTTAGACTAGCCATGCAGCTCACCATCAGCAGCACCCAGCCCTAAATATACACCATCCCAACAAGTGCTCTTTGGTGGGTAGGTGTCCTCCCTCTCCCTACTTTTCCCAGTACTCACTCCTGGTCTTTCTTGCCTGCCTCTGCCGGTCATACTGCCAGCTATATCAAATGAGCTGCATTACACGGCTATGCTCCACAGCAGATCTGACCAAAGTAAAAAATGAGAGGCTGTGAGGGACAAGGGGCAGTTTCTAAGCAGGCTAACACAGAGATCCAGTATGTTACTGAGCACATTTATTCTGAAGGGCGGTACCTTTGAGAGGAAGAATGACTAAACACCAAGCAGCTATGGTCAACAAATGTCTTAAAGAGGCGTTTCCCCTCAGTCCTGTTAATTTGTGTGACACCAATTTTTATGTAATAAAAAAAAATACATGGTGTAACACATGGAAAGGCTTAATTTCTTCTTTCCCAGTGAGTCTGTAAGGTCACAGGTGAGGGACTCTAGAGGTGCAAATCTCATGAGATGGCAAAACTGAGGAAAGAAAGGGTTTGGGATGCCATACATAGAGCAGGGGACCCACATCTCACCACTTGGAACATATCTCCTCACTTCTCAGCCCTGTCATTAAAACTGTGGCTCTAGTATGACTGTAACTGTGGCATTATCAATTTCTAGTAGTTATTAAGCAACTAACCTGGAGACTTGCATCTCTGGTAAAGCGAGCTCCCTTTCAACAGAAAAATCTGAAAGCTGCAAAAGCACCCTGATTAATTCAACTACTAAAAAAACACATTTTGAAGTTCTCTTATATTTCTATCACTGAGTTTTAACCTCAGATGTGGAGTAGTTTCTGGATTCCTAAAATTCCCAAACCAATCTTTAACACATTAACTTAGGCCTTTATAGAGAACTTACCAGCCTAAATATCCTGGTTCACCCTCTGCTTTTTAGACTCAATATGACTCAAGGGCAAAAAGATACATAGAACAAGGTAACAACTTTATTTGACCAGAAGACACAAGTTGGGGTGGATAATACACATGTTTTTGTCAAAATGTGAAAGTCAGGAGAGCCTCTCCAACTCCTACCCTACCACATGAAACAGTAACAGCTAGACAGGTTTTCAGAAGTAAAATTCCCTTTAAAGAATAGAAACAAAAACTGTAAATGTTAAATAAATATAACTATCCAGGCAGCCATTATAATGGATAGATTAACCTCAATGAAGATGAATGCCTAGAGTTTTGCTTATTAATATTTCCCACTGCTCACATGAAATCCATTCACAGAACATCCCTCAGAAGCTTTAGGTAATCTGAAGCAGCTGGGTCTTCTCTCTAGCCCAACTAAGAACATTGAGAAACAGAACAACAGATTTACAAATGTTGCAAGAGAAGGAACTGTTAGGATTCCAGAGCTTTTCCAGTGAGTCTTGACAAGTCTTCTTCCATATACAAAAAAACTATGTAGGCTTCAGATATTAAGCTTTATATTAAAATACATTCAAAAAACACAGCTTCTGTTGCTTCCCAGTCTCATGTCAAGTCTATAGCAGCTGGATCCCTCTGCATCTGCCAACACATATACTGGAAGAAATCAAGGTGTAATCCATATCTCGGTCCGGTTTTAAACAAAATCTGATTGTGTTCACATGCAGATGAGATCCTCCTCCTGGGAGGCAGTCACTTAGCTGCCAGGATTCCTGTCCTTCTGGCAGGGATGAAGGCCAAATGAAATCCTTCAGCTATGCAAAAGCAGAATATTTTAACACAAGAAGAAAAGGCCAAGAAATTGAAGGCATTTATAGTTGAGAAGAACTTGTCCCACTCAATTCTCCAAAATCTTGAAATCAGTGATAGAAAACATGTATATAGAATTGTAAGATTGGCTCATGATACTGTGTCTGCTGCCAGAAACTGTCCCCCAGAGAAATGCAGATTTTGAAAACAGATCCTGAAATTGCTGTCACAGGCAGATTACAGATCTTCCTTCATGAACTTATATTGATAATACAGGAAGAGCCAGAAAAAACAAAACCAAGAACTCCAAAGCTAATCTTTGTCCTCCTAGAGAATTACTACTTAAACTCAGTTACAAATAAATAGGCAGCCAGACTAAAAGTTTGCTTTCACTTCTCAGACAAAGGTTTCTTCTGTGAGATTCATAAAGCACCAAATGGCAGAGACGCAGCAGCAGAAGCCAACATTCCAGTTCAGAACCTGGCTCTAACCACGCATCCTTCCCATCGCTGATGTATTAACTCTCCTTAGTGTCCTGTTATTTCCTTGACATGTACATTGTGTCCCATTACTAAAAGATTACTCAATAGTAAAGCAATTTTATTGCTCTCATGACAATTCCTCTCCTTATCTTCCTTCCAACCTCGTTCTTATTTTTTCATTCTCAACAGTTCATCCATCAGTCTTGTTCATATGCCAGTTTGCCACTACATACCTTCATGTCCTAGCCTCAAAATACATCCATCTCTTTTTAATTAATACTTGAGAAGTTGAGGTACTAAGCACATCAAATCCTGCAAAAGGACACAAACAACAGACACAACGATCTACATTCACTGCCCCCCTTATTAACCCAACTATCAAGACTTGATCCTGACAAGATATTACTCAAAGTCCCAAAGAGTTCATGAAGCAGGATTGGCTGATGATCACAAAGTTAGCACAGATGTCTGACAGAAACTAGGGGAGGGCTGCAGGAAATGGAAAAGATTATGTACCTACGTTTTTCTTGTAAGGTAAAGATGGACCAAGAAGTTTCACGGCCAGCAGGGAGGAAAAGATAAGCAAGAAGCAGACAACAGAAAGCTTTGCTTTTTTAAAATGGACGCTCTCTCAATTACTAACTGCTGTAGAAAGCCATTACCTCAGAATACTCTGAATTGGAAGAGACCCACAAGGATCAAGTCCTACTCTTAAGTGAATGGCCCATATGGGGATCCAACCCACAACCTTGGGGGTTATTAGTACCGTGGTCTAACCAATAATCAGCGGCTAAGAGCTGCTGATAGCTCTTGTTTGAGAGCTTTAAACATTTTTAAATACAAAGTGAGGAAACAAATGGATGAGCAGAAGGTCAGAGCAGAAGGCTGAGAAGGATACAGAAAAGACAAAGAGACTGGGAAAAGAACTAGGAGTCACAAAGGTATGATAAACTTCTGCAACTTGAGTGTACAAGGAGGCAAGAGTTCACACCATGGGAAAGATGTCAAAAACATGGAATTATTCCCTCCACAGAGAAGCACAGAAGACCAGAAAACATCTGCTGATCTCTTTCAATACCTACATCCTAGTCTCTTCCATGACTTGAATTTACAAGTAACTAATATAAATGAATCTCCATAAACACCTGTTACAGTGCATGGCACTGTACAGACTGCACATCTCAGATCTTGAAAGCACCACTCCCTTCAGGATGTAGGCTTCACGCCATACCCTGAAGCACCCTTAGCTGAGACTCCCCACAACAGAATGGCAACTACACCACTGGGGTCCCACAAGGCCCCACAGGCATGGCTGAATGCTACATGGACACTAGTAAAGAAACAAAACCACCCAGCCATATTTGAAAAGATAACTAAAATAATAAAAAAATAATTTTATAAGTTATTTCATACAACCTTTCAAAGTTGTTACATATTTATACAAGAGGCATGCCCTGGCTCCCTTCAGAAAGCAGTTTTGGCAGGTAACATGCTGAAACACCATTTTATTACTGCTTATTATTGAACATGCCAGTCCTGGATGCCAGTACCAGAGTCTCTCTTGCAGTTAAGTCTCAGAAGATTACAAGAACATTTTAGTGAATGAGAACTGGTTTATAATATAAACCATCACATATACATGGGAGCACATGTTTATAACCAGTTTGCCAAAGACTACAAACCATACACCATGCCATACAGAAAAGATGTTTAAGCAGCACCACGTGTCCTTTTGTTTGTTTTTTTTTTCTAGTAAGTCTTATTAGCACCAGAATAGAAAACATTACATATCCTAGACATTTTCAATACCATTCTTAAAACTTGAGCACAAAGATTTTGGAAAAACTATGGAGAAATTCATACTTGTGAAGAGGGGGAAATAAAAGGAAATGAAAAACTGAGCTCAATTTGGCAGTGAGCTGAGCTTGGAGAAGAGTACCCTTTCCCCCTGCCAGAGCTCCTCTGCAACATGCTCTGCTCTGCAGCATGCCCAGGATGATATGTTTGGAGCAGGCAGCCTTAGCTTGCTGTATGCTGTGGTCAGGGAAGTGTGTCTGTGGACAGTGCATGCACAGAATACAACTGCACAAGTTGGACTGTGCATTCCTTAGTTCAAAGTCCATGTTTCTATTTAGCTACTTTTGTAGCTTTATGCAAAGATCCTACAAACTACATGATTATACACAGTCATGCATAAAACTTGAAAACCTCAGCTGTAACTCCGTTGTAATAACCAGGCTATGTTTCCTGGAAAAAAGCATTAACTCAGTTCTTAACAAATACCCACTTCTATCCAAATTATGCAGAATCAAAAGGCTAAAATGGTTTCCTTAAGGTAAATGACTGTGAAATTAAGGTTTACAAGACTAAATGAAATTTCCATACCCTGAAGCAATACTACTTGTTGCTCAGAGGTGACACACTATTTTTAGGACCATGACATGAGCTGGATTACTTCTAGTACACTTCGATTGAATTTTCAGAGTTAAACATTTGCCACTCCTATCTATATGGTACAACTGCTGCTCTAAATGCTCAGCAGTGTAATGAGCCAGTTCTCTCAAGTTTTTTTTTTTTTCTTTTGAGAAAAGTTTCAGTTAAAGTTTCAGCATGGACTCTATGTACTCTTTGATTTTCATCTGGTAGGAGAAAAAATCACCTCTCTTCAAGCTCTAGTTACATGCCTCTATTATGACCTAGTCTAAACTTATCCCCTGGCATAGCAAACGGAATTTCACTAAATGCATAGATAGATATTGGACACCTTGTTTCCACTTTGAGCTCAGTATCGAAGGTAACACTTACCCCTAGTAGTATGACATTAAATCAAGAGTAAGTTTTGTATTTCCATTCCATGTTTTACTTCCTCACACCCCTTTCTCTCCACCTACTGTCTCCCAAAGAACAGCAGAGGCCTATGCCTCCCGCTTGCAGTCCATTTCGACAGCTGAGCTGCAGCAGAGTGCAGCCCTGCACAGATGGAAGGGGAACAGTGTGCAAAGAACCTCCCAGCTAAAGGAAGATCTTGCTATTAGATTAATAAAAACAGAGGAAAAAAGAAAACAAACAAATAATATTTTTTAAAAACACACCAAAAAACCCATGCAAAACAAACCACCAACCCACAGCTATGGCATTTAAAGCAAGCTATCAGAAAAACATTCCCTAAAAATATGGTCTCCTTGTGTACTGAAGTATGTATACACATACTATTCCTAGTCCCAAAACATTAAAAATCTCCAATTTGGTAAATGATTGGACAGTTAGCAACTTAATGACTAATTGCATAAGCAAAGTATAAAATATTTTATAGCCACTAAGTACATAACGTAAGTTGCTGATACAGACTGCTTAACAAGAAAAAAAAGTAAGTACTCACCACAGTGGGGTTACCACTGCTGATCAGCTGGCTGACTTCATGAAAAATGCTCTTGCAGTCGATTGATTTGTCTAATGATCCCCGTTTCACTATCACCGCTACCGCTAATAAAATCTGCTCCCGAACATACTTTTGAAGGCTGTGAACAACATTGCACAAATATATTTGCAGGTAATTCTAGACATCAATGCTCAGTAAAATTTTAGACATTTATTTTTCAAATATCTTGTGTGAATTCATAAGGGAAAGCTGACAGAAGTTAACTGCTAAGACTAGAAGACAAATTATTCTTAAAATGATCTTGCACTGCTACCCAGGGAAACATAAATGATAGCCCAGACTTTATGCAGAAACCTAGATGTTCAGAAGTGTGTTTTCTGTACTTACTTAGGCCTCTGTAAGACATAGGTTAGAAGGAATGTTCTCAGTGACTCAATGCTAGCTTTTTCCAAGAGAATCCATTCTCTTACAACTGCTTCCATTATCGCTGTAGCAGCTTGAAAAAGGACATAGTCCACTTTACTAGTTTCTGTGGAAAATAACAAAGGTAACTTGAGTATTAGGAAACATGTATTCAGCTTGAATGTGTTTCCAACAAAAAAAATTAATGGAACTTACTATCATTCATTATTAAATAGAATATTGTTGCTATGAAAACAGAGAAGGAATTTACAACTCAAAAGGGGGAGAAATAATCAATAATCCAATTATCGAATTGTCCAGTATTATTCAAGTCAATGACCTAGGAGAAAAGTTGTCTGCACTAGGAGGCTGGTTGAAAGAACAGGAACAAGAATGCTAACACAATAGGGGAATAAAATAAACAAGATTAATCTTACAGGCATATCAAAGCTGAAAATTTCTGTGTTTGCCTTTGAAACAAATAGTGCATAAAAGTACATGCATTTCATGGGTAATAAAAAGAAGCAAATCCACTTACGCTTAAAAGAAATATTTGTGCTTAATTATCCAAGAAAAATTTTACACCATGGTGTATTTAAAGTGCTCTACGTCATGTTCAAGTTTCCAGATTTATTTTGAGTTAACCAAAATGACCACAGTGTAGGAATCATTTGCCATTATCATCTAAATATGGGATTACTATATTTACAGATGCACTAAGGAAAGTATCAAAGTATATTCTGGAGAAAGGTTAACAGTTTGGGTGATTACAAAATACAATTTAAAGAGAAATGCCAGAATATGAATATAATTTCTATGATGCTAGAAAGCTACAGAGGCATTTGTTGTTCTTCCTTTACTTTTAAAAATTTTTACTTGGAAATAGCAGGCAATATCTCAGAAGCCAGTTTCAAAACATTCTGAGTTCTGCAGGAAGAATTTTCAGAAAGGGTGCAGCCACAGGTTGGCAAAAGCCTAAAATATGAAATAAAACTCCCAAATAAGAAGCAGAGTTTGAGCTATAGTGGTTGACCTGCCAGGACTAGAAAAATGGTGTTTGAAAAAACTTCAATCATGAGATGAAGGGCTTTAAATTATTACAAAACAAACTTTCTTGCCCCAGTTACATACACACAAGTTTATATTATAAATTTCCTTTATATACAAGTTCTATATCAAAGACAGTAGATAATATGCTAAAATATTTTAAAGTAATTTAATCAGGCTCCAAATCTAAACCCACAGAGGTAAACATGCTTAAATAAAAATAAACCACGTTTAAATCTACTTAGCTTAATTTGGAAAACTAAGTAACCACTTAAGTAAAAGATTAATGTGTACGTCTAACACATACAAAAACAAATTGAATTATTCTGCATGGGAATTTTAATTCTGGCACTTGTTACCTTGGGCCTTCAGCTTTTCTAACTGTACAAAGCTCACACACACAAAGAAAGAGAATGTAATTAAAAAAGGACAGCGTTTCCCCTTTACGCCAAGCGCCGCAGCTGCACAACTGTGATCGCTGACACACAGAGCTGCAGCCCTCAGCGTAAGCCTGCGATCAGCCAGAGCACCACGATCCTCCGCGGAACTTACTACAGAAAGGAAGGACAGGTTTTGCCAGTGCCCTGAACAGCTATAAGCTTACAGCAGAATGCAGTGCCTTGTGCTTCCTGGCTTCAACCCCAGGTTTCTAAAGAACATAGTAGTGGCTTTTCCTTTTTCCATACGCTCACCTTCTCCATTATTCTCCCTGTGTCACTCCAACACTTTTCTTTCCACAAATGACATCATCCTTGTAATCTCTCTCTACCTCCATTCCAACTCCCGTCTTGACCATTTTTTTCCTGTTTCTTTTAAAAGCCATTTACTTGGTCTTCTGGTAACAGCCCATCCTTACTGCACACATCCCTTCAGTAGACTTGAAGTCTTTTATTTTTCATCATGACCAGCTTCTTTCCCTTCCTGGTTGATGATTTCACAATTCCTGCCTCTTCTTCCTCAACTCCCAAATCTTAACTATGTGTTCTTTCTGTCTATACTGTACAGATACTTACTGAGGAAGCACAGAGTTTTGAAAAAGTCTCTAAGTTCCAGGTCTCAGTATTATAACTGCTTACATTTCCATGAAAAACCTGCCCCATCTGGAAACATGCTGCATTTTCAATGGTGGTAGTATATGAACAGTTTAAGGATGTAATATATCTAGACAGTCAAAAAGTATTAAAATCAGCATCATATTCCATTCAACCAACCACATTTAAGATTTCATGATATTTCATTATTTATTTCTGATTGATGATGAATGCATCCTTAGATCCAAATGGTCTGCAAACTTACTTAAGGATGTTTTTGCCCACCCTATTTTCTCTAAAAATCAACGTGAAAACAAGAAGCGTCAATATTGCTGACCCATCAAGCAAAAAGTGTGATTGCAGTCTTCCAAACCAGGTGGAATACTATTATAATATACTAAACCCAGAAGAAACTCATTTGTAGAGATAAAATTTGGTGTCGAGTGGGTGTAAAAAAGGAAGCACATCTTGGTCTATATATCACAGTGTAACATAGCAGTAGGTCTGCAATACTGACATCATAATATTAAAGAATTCTAAGTCTCTAATCCAGTAAATTTATAAATAACTGTTAAAAAATACTGGAGAATTAATTAAGTATGAAAATAATATTTTCAACATAATTATAATATTTCTCTGTTCATTCTTTAAAGGAAAAGTTGCTTTTTGTGGTTTTGGAATGTGTTTTTTTGTGCTATCTCCCCCATCAGGTCTCAGAGTCAGTTTTCATTTAAATTCCCCCTCACCTGTCCTCAGCACTCACATCTGGTCAATACTACAGTGCTGAGCAGCAATCTTAAATCTTTACTGCCCCTGTAATTTCCAGATTTAGCTGCCAAACTCTAATAAGTCTCTATAGCACCTGTAAAAACATTTATCCTTTATAACTTGCTACCCAACCACATTTAGAGCACTTCCATTAAAATCAAAGACATTTCTGATGAAGGGTGGTGCCTTTTTCCACAGGTATAATCACACAAAATTTCAAATCAATACTGTCTTGCTTCTACCAAGTGGGCAGATATTTTCTAGCTTTTTCCTCTTTTCCTCCAGCTGGGCTGTCAACAGCAACTAAGTTGTTCAACTAGAAATAAACACTCATTTCAGCACCAATGCAAAATCTGGTAGAAGTACATAAAACTGTATCGTTTACTGATTTAATGGGAAGCAAGCACAAAGCCAAGCAACCACTTTACTGACAGCTGCACAAACTGCACAGATTAGACAGTATTACAGTAATCATGTTGCAAAGGAAATCTATTAAATCAGTTTAGGAACTTAGCCACATGAAGTTACACCTTACAGCTTTGAAACTGACAGAAATAAAACAAAAAAGAACAGTAATCGGCTTCATGCTCCATCAAAAAGTACCCCTCATTAAAATCAAAACTCATGTTCACAGTACCAGCTGCAAAAGAACAGCACAGTTCCAGTTATAAAAGAATGTACACACCTAAATTCATTCATTGAAACTTACCCAAAATATGTTTGCAAACAGCAAATGGTGATTTTGATTTTCTAAATGATAAGAATATGTGCTCAGCATGTTGGCGTTGTTCATTGTTGACCATGGAAGGTGGTGCCTGGAAAAAAAATGTTTTTCAAGCATTGATTAAAAATATACTAAAAAATGTCATGTCAATGTCATGAATGTCAAACACATAAATGTTTACCTTGTTAAACACCAAAACCCAATATCTCTTGGCAAAACTGCTTGCTCTCAGGCATTACCTTTTCTTATATACCAATCTGCATTTACATTGCATCCACATAGGTGTGAACATCAAGGTATCAGGCAGAGAGTTTTTTAACAATAGTTTTTTAACAATATTTCTGAAGAAAGTTAGACGTTAGATCTAAATTCAAACCAATTCTTTTTCTACTCAGACCAAAAATACCACTGCACATCACTAAATGCTGCTAAACATGCTCACAGTCCTGGAAGCAATTTTTTTTTTCTTTAGTTCTACACTATTTTTTTCTTTAGTTCTACATTTGTTTTAAAATATTCAGTTGTATAATAAATTCAGGAGATTTAGAAATTACTACAGATATGTTCTGAAATAAAGTATATACCATGAACATACTACCCTCTAGTGTTTAATATTAAAATTGACATCCTGAGGATTGATGTGATTGAAGAGACAAGTATTTGGAATGGCTATGGTGGTTCATCAAGTTATACCCATCCCTATATACACCCACCCCATTACATCTTGGGCACCTTGGCTGCTCAGGTAACACCTGCTGCTCTCCTGTTGAAAGCCAGCTCCAGGGAGGTTTCTACCCAAAAATCAGCTCGAGGTAAAGCATGAAACCATGCAATAACCCGGACCCCTGTGAGGTGCCTACAGAGCACAGAGCAGCTGCCTGCACTGCAGCCTCACCTCACTGCACAAGCCCAAGACCCCACACTGCCCTACAAGGTAAAAACAGCCATGCAGACAGTGTCAGCAGCTCACAGCACCACACTGCTCTCCACTTCTGCCACTAATAGTCTCTGACTTCTGCTTTTTGGGGTTTATCTGAACTGCATACAGCATGAGATACTCTTGCAGGGGATTGATACCACAAAACTAATGCTAACCTTTGAGAAAGGAACATGCACATATGTAGGAAGATCACATCCAAACTGCAGAGCAGGATCAAGGTGACAGCATAGGTTATTGAACTTCAGCTGAACTTCAGAACTCCACATTCCAGCCCCATCCCTAGCAGCTGGAAAAGAACATGTGTGCCCCCTATCTTTCAGTCATGGTTTATATCCACTGCCTTGAGAATAAAAACATCAAGACCAATGCTTTTAACATAAGTGAAATATTTTCCAGCAAATAAACCACAATAAATCTAATTTAACAGGTATTTCTGTGATGTAACCTCAACTCTCCTGCATGCAACAGGAGCTGTTCCTAATGGGAACAGCTGTTAGTGTTTTCTGCAGTGTGAAGGACCATCCTCCTCTGCATGGACTCTAACTACATTCACTGCAATAGAACCAGCTGTACAGAATGCCAGAAGAATATTTGTAGCAGGTTATCAAGCATGCAGGAATGACCTACACAGCAACAGCTTGATACACACTTCAGTCAGAACTGTGGCAAATAAATCAAACCAACTGAAAAAAAGGCAGTTCCCACTTTTCCCCCCAACTTTATGGGTAAGCATTTGTGCAAATGCACAGAGAACCAGACTGGGGAAGTGATTACCAAAAATCATCCCAGATTTTTTCATCTGGATCAGTTCCCAAGTCTGGTTCACCATAACCCAACACAAAGGCCTAAACCAGCACAGTATGGCATATATTGGGTGGTAATAGCCTGCTTTTTTCCAGTACCAGTTACCATTTTAGGTGCATTTAATCTACAGCCTCGGTTGCTGTGCAATGCCTGGGAATAGTTTTAAGTCTGAAGAAACACCCAGCTCTGCCCAATGATAGTTCAGGAGAATTAAGAATCAAATTTCTTGAGACAAGTGACTTATTTTAATAACTTTCTGCTACCAGAAGGAGAGGTCCTCCTACTCCTTTCTTGGTCCCACCTGCAGAGTCTTCTTACCCCTTTACATGATACTTTCTATCAATTAATCCACAAAAGAAAAAGAGGATAGAGGGGAAATCCAAGGGCAAGGGGAATGAATATTTGTTAGTCTAATAAGCATCAAAAAGCCAGACAAGTGCCAGAGTCAGTGCAATGTATGGAGAAAAGGCGTGTAGTGACATTTCCCTTTCAACACTACTGACCTTGCAGCTCAGAGCTCTGCAGTCTCATGAAGCCTCACTAATTATAGCCATGTTAGAAAGAATCCTTTGGGTGTGACAAAGCGTAATTTTTTGCAAGCCCAGGGTCATTTATATTCACATCCTTAGAGCAAGAAGACCAGATCAGGACTACCTGATCCAAACTAATTTTGTATTAACACATTATATTTAAGTTTGCCATACAGAGATCCTATCTATTTTCACTGTTCTGTAATACTTAAGGACACCTTCAGCTGCAAACTATGGCACCACTAGAAAAACAACCAGTGAAGTTTTATGGGAAATAGCTCCTTTATGCCTATAATAACTAGAAAGACCTCTTGTTTTATATTATTTTAGCTCTTCTACTTCTCTGAAGCCCAATTACAGAAGACATTTGAGACCTTGGAAAGGCATATTGCACATCATATTCCTGTATTAATTTTTAAAATGACAATAACTTAACAAAACATTACAAACTTCGACTCTCAAAACTATCCAGAGCAGACAAGTGCAACAGTTAAGGTTTGAACTGTACTGTAAAGCCACCAGAGGGAGCTTAAAGCTCACTTTACTGCCTTCACTGCATTCAGACAGTATTTATCTGTACAATGAAAGTAAAGCCCAGCTAGTTTTTGCTTTAAAGAAAAGACCAGCATATACATATCCTGTGCAAATCTCACATTATAAGAACACTGGCTCAGTGAGCCCACGAGCCCTGTACCCTGGTGCCCAGCCCCTCCTTGGCACAATAGGCTTAGAAACATACCCAAAGTATTCATCATGTTTGGAAAGTCCCCTAGAGCACACATGCCCATTCACTGCATTCTTTCTAATTGTCTCCTTCAAACTCTTCTCTACTACCCAACTTACAAGGAATCAAAACACAATAAGGTAATGAGCAGGTTCTTTTGGCATACTGAAACCATTTGCAGCTATAGCACTTTCTATACTGTCTGACATTACTTCTAACCATCTGTTCTCTCTTTTGTCCTGCAAGCTACCTATAAAAATTTCTCCTGGACAATTATCATCTTTCTGATTTTAGCATAACAAGCTACTGCCCCATAAGAAGAGAGTTCTTATGTGACACAGCATTATAAATAAAATCACAACCTTTCAATTACCAAAGCTGTCTGGATACAGAAAAGGACCAGAAGCAGCAGTGCCCACAAACAGGATCCAGCAGGACTACTGTTTCAAATGGCAGCTATCCACTCAAAGGAACGGGAAACAGGAAAAAAGACAAGACTAGAAACACTGTAGCAGAGTAGCACTAACGCTTGCAAGACTGTTAAACTTACCTGAAAGCCTGGACAACTCCTAAGAAAGTAATATAACTGAAGAAGATGGGAAACCAACTGTCATGGAAAGTACACACAGGATGAGGAAACATCTGTTGACATACATGTGGGAAGAATAAGGGCTTTGGGATTTTCTTTTATCTTCAATAGGAGTAGTTAGATAGATGTATGCAGAGGATACATTGCACATGTATTCAGAAACACCTGTTTTATACAAGCATTTCCTACCTCAGTAACATACTTTTCAAAATATAGTGTAACTGTGACTTATGTGCCAGGATGGAAAGTGTCAAGAAGTTAAGGTAATAGATACAAAGGAAGCAAACAGGTTGCAAATACAAGATATTCATTACCACTAAAGCTGCAGTCACCCCATATTTGCCACTAACTGGCTGAAGAAGTAACATCACATCCACATTAGAAGTCTGCTCTTTTAGCTCCTTCCTCTTATCTGAAAGTACCTTTTGCTTTAAAAAAATAAATGCATCAAATTCTACCCTCCCAAGTGATTCTGTTCAGGCAATTTCATGTCATATACAAAATACAACTTTTTTTGATCATATATTAGAAGTTACATTATTTTCTTAGTGGTTTTAGATCACAGAATAGAATTGCAGAATCACATAATAATTGGAAGGGACCTTTAAAGGTCATCTAGTCCAACCCCCCACCATGGGCAGAGACACTTTCACCTGCCACTGAACCAGGGTACTTAAAACCCCATCTAATTTGGCCTTCAACATTTCCAGGGATGAGGCATCCACAACTTCTCGGGCCACATGTGGTGAAGCACTGAGGCCAGTGCTATGAATTTCGACCTCTTCAATATGTTCAACACCTTGTTGAAGTTGATTGTTTAGTAGTTTCTTCTACTACCAATGTGGATTCCAGAGAATATTTTACTTATGGCTTACTTAAGACACTGATAGTATCTTAAAAGTAAGAACTTCTACCATTCAAGTGACAATATTATTATGAAAATCAATAACAGAGTTGTTTTTAATTTAAATATTAGTTAACCAGCTTGCATTAGTACTTCGGCATCAATATTTTGCTAAGAAAAATCCTGGCCACAATCAAATATAACTAAGGATGGGGTGAGTAGCATTTATTCCTTGCAGGGAAAAAACCCAAACTTGTCAAGACAAAATTTGATTTTTCACTTTTGCTATGGCAAAACAGCACTGAATACAACCAAAGTCAGTATTTTCCTACAATTACACTGGGGGAAATCTGCAAATTAGCATGTCACAAAGAACAGTCACACACTCCTCCAGACTTCGCTGCTAGGGAGAACATAGAGAGTACACTGGAGTGTTTGAAGCTGACACCCACAGTATTCCCACCTACCAAAAAGGTACCTATGAACAGCACAGCCTAAACACTAGGAGGATTATGGAAAGGCAAACATGCCTACTAAGAGAATTTTCTTGGTAAAAGGAAAAAAAAAAAAAAGGATCAAATTGCTTGTACCTGCTAGTACCAAAGCCAAGTAGGAGCCCTTCTTGCCAAAGGCAATGTTTATGTCTGCAAGTGAAGTACATTACAAACTTGACAAGAGCAGAAACAAAAATCTGATACTTCTACTGAAGTGTGACTTCATAAAATTCACTACAAACTCTCCAAACCAAGCTTCCCAAATATGTAAGGGAATTATGCCTTTCTTGCAGTCAAAAGGTACAACAAAACTGCTCCCAAACTCTGGTCTGTGGACCACTCTTGGCTTATGAAAACCCAGTTAAAGACATTTTTGTTCTTCAGAATGGTGTCTAGACTGTGTGCTGCAGAAAGCCTGGGAAACCCAAGGGGGAAGAGCTTAGGAAACAGATCTCTGTCAATATACAAGGATAAGCAAAAGCTACCACAGATGGCAATGGCACTGCTGGGTCTGGACTTTGCTGACAGCCACCATCAGGCAAAACATGCCCAGAAAAGCAGGGAATAAAGGAAGCCCAGATGGTTTGCCAACCTGCACCAGCAGGCAGGGAAGCCAAGTAATAGTGAGGCATATGCAAAAGGGAAAGATCATGAGTGAACTTGAGAACCATGTGCAGGGGAACACCATGTGATGGTTGTAACATAGCTGAAGAGTACAGGCAAAAAATAGAATGAGAAAGAGAAAAAAAGGGAGAAAATAACCCAGGAGCAAGCAATAATTTTTAACTAGTACACATACTGCATTTAGTACAGCTAAATATATTACTCCACCCATGTAAGCAATTGTTACAGCTGCAACATAACTAAATAATCAAGTCATTCAATTTTAAATTAATGTGGTCCTCTACCAAGATGACCAAAACCCACTAAAAACAGATATCTGTATCTTAAATAACAAAAATACCTTGAAAGAATTACTCCCCAAAATAGTTCTGCTGTATAAGCAATTTATACAAAAGAATCAGACTCAGAATAAGGAGATTTCCAAGTTTAACTCTGCCAAAGTCATATCAAGCAACATGCCCCAAGACTGAATTACCCTGACTTTTGTGAAGTCAAGCCATAACAAGTTCCCATTCCACTTTTAACAGTAACACTTTTCAAGTGCTTCAAATAAGCTTTTTTCCTACAATATATCACAACACATTCAAAAACTTATTAGATTTATATATTTATAAATTTATGTATTTATAAATTTAGCTTATTAAAGTAGCTAATCGAAGAGATTAAATGTAGGAATCAGACACAAAGAACTGAACAATTAGCCACACTTTTGTTTTTAGCTATTCACCCTACTTCTTTAGCAGACACTAATACCTAATGATGCAAAGATGTCTTGTCCTCTCATGAAGTAGATGCCACAAGCTAACAATTCAGACGAGATGAAGATGCTCAGCAACTACTTTACGAGTAGATCAGATGTTCCAGCTTTGGGCACAAGGCCAGAAGGAACTGAAGACAACTGATAACAACAACAGCTTCTGCTGTCCCAGACAGATCTGTCACGACATGACTGCCTAGCTTTGAGTAAGAGTTACTACAGAAAATTTAGCTGGCACAAAAAACATCTCCAACTATGTTCCAACAACTTCCTTTCCACTTACAATTTTGAATAATCATTTAATTACAGCAGTGACTCAGCCTCCAATTCAAAGGATACTCAAGACTATTTTGAAGATTGGTAAGAAAGAAGCAATATATAACTTCCAACCAGAACTGCACTAGAGACAACATGGTGGAGATTTAACTTTCTGAACAAAAACTTGCTTTGATTTTAAAAAAAAGTCTTCTCCAGAAGTAATTATGACTTGAATTATTTAAACCCCAGAGTGCCCAGTATTTTTCAGTATATATTTGGAACAAATGTGTGACTGCTGGAGGAATTGCCTCCTACACACCTACTCACTCATTTCTTGCTTTCATGCAGAAACTTAACAATAGGGAAAAAAAATTTCTCCTCATCAGCTTTTGCTTTAATAACATATTTCAGATTCAAAATATAAGTCTTCTGCAAGTAAATCAGGAGACAAATTGTGGTTTGTAACAAGAGCTATTCTCAGTTTAGTAATGTTCTTGTATAAGATACAATATATATATACACACTAACTGACTAAAGAGCCAAATTAAATCATTACCATCAATAACAAAATATTTTCTTAGACAAGACTTCTCTCCAAGGCAAGCAACAAACACTACTGAGATTTTACTTCCCTGCTAACAATTTGATCCACAAATATAGATTATTAAAGGCTCTCCACTGAAATTACCCTTCATTTATGTGCACAATACAGCTAAATCTAAGAAATATCCCATAATGGATATTTAGCCTACAGTAGTCTGGCTGTTGACAGTCAGAAGATGAATGCTGACATGAGGTTACAATTAAGACCCTTCAATTAAATGTTATTTATTTTCTAATGTCTACATTCACTGTTCTAACATTTCAAAGCACAAATGAGGTCTGACCTGCAGTTCTGTTTGGCAAAATAAAACTTTTCTAAAACATCTGACTGACTGATGGCAATGGGAAAATTCACACGGTCCCTTGAAGTCAGTAAGATCCAACAAAGCAACAAGATGTCAATCCATGTATGCCAGAGAAAGCTCAATCAAGACAGAAAGTGTGACTCACTATGTAAGAGGACAAAAATAAGAAGAACACCATAACTACACAGAACAGTTACAGAAAAACTCACTGTTCCAAATATTTTCAAAGCTTTTAATGTTAACAAATAAAATCAACCCACCCTGACTTCAGTAAAAATGGCACATCACAATTGTAGTAGCACAGGAACCCTAAAAATATGTTACTAAAGGATACAAAAAGTCAAAGTGCCCTTACAACAACTGCATTCAAGCCTCACGTCCTGCTCTCCTGTTTCCTTTCATTGTGTAAAAGCAAAATCTCCCTATTTAGAGATGGGAGATTCAGCAGAAAATAACCCCCCATGCATTCTAGCTACTTCTCAGGTATCACAGGGCTGGTGGTGGCTGGCCTTAAATTCTGAGTGACAGCCAATTTGGCAATCTGACCATCTCCTGGAGCTGGAGTGAGCTTGGCCTCCTTATCCTGAAGCAAGAAAGAGAAGAGTTAGTGGAAATGAACTAAATTTCTCCCTCAGCTCCCACCAACTCCAGCAGCTTCTTTCCCCACAAGGAGGCATGGAAGATACATGGGTAATAGGTAGAAAGGAATCTCAGCACCAACACACCACAAACCTCACTGCAGGGTGGACTATCCCCATGGCAGTTCCTGGTTCTCCAGCAAGAGATAGGATCCTAGCCTATCCACAGCCTCTGAAATCCTGATTGCAACTCAATCATAAAATTCAAGTGGCTCACCTCTGTATTGCTCATTTCTGTGCCTGTAAGACAGCACAGACACATCTTTTTAAAAAAACAGTGACGTTCAATACAAAGTTTGAAGAAAAAAAGAACCATTGTGATCAATATTCTACTAGACAGGAGATCATAATAATGCTGGTAATGGCAATACTCATTTTCCAAAGTTCATAATTTGAGATGTACACAACATACGACCCATTTATCAGGCTCACTTTACATCAAATACAGTCAGCATCTGCTCTCCTTCTGCAAAAGAAACTTTCACATTGTGTGTGAAGAAGTGTCTTATACTATCTATTTTTTCCTATTGTCCAATTTCAAATTATACTTTCTGAAAGAACAGCTATAACTATCCATTGCTGTAAGGGTGGCATTACTTTTACTTCCATGTAGCATTCTACAGTGAGCACGTGCAGCAGTGTGAGACATCACAGGGGTGACCCCCATGCACCTCAGACCCCAAAACACAAGATAAAAGGCATCACTACATGAAATATTTAAACTGAGATAGTGATAAATTTTGATTTCTGAGTGGTTTAGGCTTTGACTCCTATCAAAAAGACATTTCCTCCGACCAAGCTAATGAAGAAAGGCAGGCACACAGGGCAGCCAGTTTCCCTGCCAAAATTCAGAGTTTAGCACTTCCTCCACCATCAATCTTGTTAAAATATCAAAACCATTTTGTCCAATCATAGTTATTTAGTAAGAGTTGATTAAAAGCAAGATAAGGAAGTTTTAAATTTTTATCTACATTTGATGTGGAAAACTCCTTTGGTTTATCATACTTTCAAAATGGCATGGCCTAAAATGCCTGCCTTTATTAATGGCTTTTAACTGTTAGGGTACTAATGAAAACCTACAGACACAAGTGAAACACAAAGTACAATATTTGAATCATGTAAGAAAAGGGAATAAGATACAGACAGATACAAGCTACAGGCAAGAAATCAAGGTTAAGCAAAAAACAGCATAATAGAGGCCAGAGGAAGAAGTTCATAACCTGCATTAGGTGGAAGAAAGCCAAGAGAATTTGTGAAATTGAAATTAATTTTGTGAAGAGAATAACATCTTTCACTCAAACCCAGGAAAAATTGTGAACTTTCATTGAACACAACTCAAAAAAGGCTCTTCCCCAGTTTGCCCATACTGGGAAACAGCAAAAATCCATCTAGAATTGTACATACTCAAGACAGTAAGATGTCTTCTACTTTTACCTTGTTTCACCACTTTGTTCCACTCTTGCAAATACTGCCTGAACCATGATACTGAAGAAGTTACACATCTCTGTATTCATCCTCTGATACACAGGAGAGCAGAGACATGACATATTTTGAGAAACCCTCTTCTAAACACAAGTTTTCTATGACAGAGTTGGGGTTTTTTTAATCCCTACAGAAATGTTTGGGGATTTCATTTAGAAGATGTAATTTTTAGGACTCCTTTAAAGTGAGTGCCCGAGTTCACACTAAGAAACCTGCACCAATTAGCTAAGTCTCAAGTTCTAAACAGTCAAAGGGCTCCACATATTCAGGCTCCACTGAAAAAATGATTATGAAGAAATGTGGTCATAATCATATATTTTATTCTCAGCCCTCTTAGAAGGAATATTACTGTAAAATGAACAGGAGACTAGCTCCAGAAACAATATTGTCATTTCTCTTGATATTAAAATTTAATATTTATATATTCCCCACCAAACAGTTCATTATTCTGAAGCTACTCAACATCTGTTCCTAATCCCACTTAAAACAACATCACAAAAAGGATTTGCAGCTTACCTTCCCTAATTCTCTCAGGAAGAAGCACATTTGTTTTTGTGCTTGGGCTTTGGTGCTTGTTGCTGACAGGTGAGGAAAGCACTATTCAGACTCTCCTCACCAGAGAGGAGTGTGCCTATTTTGTAAACTTATTTGTACATTTCTTCAATAATAATGCAAGATGTAGTCATCTGGGAAACTACCAAGACTATGGTTGAAATAGAAGTCAAATAGCAGAAACAGTATTAGCAAAATAAACAGTAGATACCAGTGGCCCAAGAGATGAAAAAGCTTAACTAAATGCGAACAGTTAAGACCTTGCTGAAAAACAAAAACCAAACCAAAATGATGATGCAGAAAAAACACAAAGCTCTCTTTGCACCTAAGATGAGTGAAGGTTAATGTAATACTTTCCAACCATGGCTTCAATAACACACAATCCATCTTTAAGGCACCTAGAATCAAACCAGCAGCTAGCTGCACAAGGGGAACATATTCCTTCCACCCCACAGGGCTACAGTCCTGTGCCCAGAGATACAGGTTGCCACTTGGGGATCTCCAGCTCCTGTATACACATATACATAGAGATGCTGTGGAGACATCCTCATGAAATCTACCAGTGACAAATGTGCAAAATGTGGTTTTTAGATGAGGGGTGTAACACAAGATGAAACCAACTGAGCTGTAGGGTGAAACCCAGAGCAGGCAGGCAGGGTCTGCCAGCACCAACAGCAACTGTGTGAAGTCATGGCAAGATGAGCGAG